>NC_135778.1:11209269-11450623 GCF_028453695.1 Augochlora pura
CATTCTTTATTCCAAATCTAATTGCACCTAGCAACCATAAAGGTTAAATTCAATATATTGCCACATTATTATCAGTATTTTAACAATACTGTAGCAACTACTAACTCTTTTATATTCTAAATGCCCCAATAAAACACGAATATATTACAATAAAAATAATTTTTACATTCGTGTCCCACGTGTCTTTCAACGTGTTAAAAGTTGTAAATATTCCGCTTTTGCAAAAAAACGTAGTCAGCAAATTTATTTGTAACAAATATAACACGACATTATGTTACAAGAGATTAATATAAAAATGAATACGCATTTCTTTCTCTTTCGACACTAATTTAGAGACATTTTCGATCAGCTCCAAGCGAAATTTGTTTAGCAATCCCTATCGTTGTCCCCAGCTCAGCTACTTTTGCTCCGACTTCGGCGAAGCATTGACTTTCATCGATGCGCCAGCAACTTAGCAACGATAGCGGTGAGTTAACACGATATCGGTACACTGGAACGCAATTAAAATCTAGTCGCCTGCCCGGCAGACCGCCCCGGTACTAATTTTAATTACTACCCTGCCGGAGTTGCGCGTTTCGACGAGCACATCGTGTCGAACGCATCGTTCCCGGTTCCATGGCCACTCTCGGTCCCCTCGTAATGTATCGAGCGGGTAATGGCGAGATACCGATACTCTTCAGCCGGTAATTAAATAAATCATCGCAGCGCGGCCGATCGAAGCATCTCTCTAGAAGCGGAACCCGCTCGCCTGCCAACACCTCCTCGACGACGGCGCATAGTTCCCCAGCTGAGACGCGATATATACGTCGCGATATGTATCTGCCGTAAACCCATACTTAACAGCGTGTCGAGCCGCTCGTTTCTCCGCCACGATGTCCTCTTCGCCTCCTTCCCACCCTTCCACACCTTCCATTTCACCTACAGTCTCTTCCTACTTCTGTCCTTTTCTTCACCTTCGACCGAGTCTTCTCGGACTTCTTCCAACAAAATATCTTCATGCGTACCGATTGCAGCAAGAAGATTGTCTAACTTTCATACCCCCTCGCTTGCGTAAATTTGGTTTCGGTTCTGAGACTGTAGTTTTGGAGCTGTATTTGTAAACCTTTGCACTTGGAGACTTTTCTTTTAAAACGGAACATTTTTCGCTCGCATGTAATTTGGGCTAAGGTGATTCGTTTGTATTATCGTTTATTAGATAAGTGAAGAAGAACTTAATTGTGTACTTTAATTGAGTAACTGTTGTATTATGCAAGCATTCAAAATGTTTCCTGATTGGTTCGAATAATCCAGGAGATGATCTACATTATACTTGATAAGGTAGCTTATACAGCAATTGATCGTTTAACACGTTCACGCCGGGGCGAAAATCTACGTTTCTCCGCGTGAGGCGGGACTGTCTTATCGCGTTACTCTTCGTGGGGCGGGGCAATATCGTTGCGAGTTTGAACACGCTTATTGCGAAATCATAACAGTTCGAGGCTTCTAACGCGCTACATGCGAAATTAGAACAGTTCTGACATAGTGTTTTTTTGAGCGCACATTTCTTGCATCAAGTGTAAAGGTAGGTAATATTATCTACCTTATCATAGATATAAATAAATAATTGTTATTCATTTAAAATATTGAATGTTAATGTTTATAATACCCAATTTTTATATGTAATGTTGAGAAAAACAAAATCAACTTATTTTTTTAACGACTAATTTTCTGAAAACGCGTGACCCACAAGTGGGTCACGCCGCCCCACGGAACAGTCAAGTGTGATCCACCGATGGGTCACGCCGCCCCACGGAACAGTCAAGAGTGATCCACCGGTGTGTCACCCCGGCGTGAACGTGTTAAGCCCGAGTGTTACACAATTATTAGAAAATAAGTATTTATCGTTAAAACGGACAATAAAAATGGCTGTATCACCATTAAAAAGCTTAAGAAACAATACAAGAAATCATAAATTGTATAGAACGCAAAAAGAAATGCAAAAATTAATTATTGACAGATACATTGACTGGATATTGCACAGAGATTGACAGATTATGTGACAGAGTTTGACCCTATTAGAACGGTCATAAAACATTCCATAATCATTTCTATCATCTTTAAAATTGCCTAGGTTCATGACACTTTCAACTTCTTGCGTACCATATCCTTCACGATAACAACGATCAGAACTTTCTCGATACTAATAATTTTCCGAAGAACAAACAAATTAATATTTATTCCATGCATACACGTACTTGAATACTTCAATATTAATGACAAGAGAATGAACAAATAATGATGAATATCGATGATTAGAGAATATAGTACAGCTCAGTGCAAAGGATTAGAAGGTTAAAGTTCATCTGTCAAATAAAACGTCTTCATATTTCGATTCAGTCGAACCGCTTTCATTATTAAACAATGCAACACCTAAATCGAAGAAAGCGATGTTAGGCGATCATCGCTCCAACGAAACAGGAACAACTGTCTTCATCCGGTTTTCCGGTTTCTTGCCGCTGAACAGAAGTATTAAAATGGCGGTTCCGGCGTCCGCCCGCGGCGGTTTTGAATGGCTCGCGATTCCGCGGCTGCGGAGACCCATTTGCATGATAATTGCCGCCGTCGGATAGCGTAGAGGATCACCAACAAACGGGCTGCTCCAGATACCAGGTCGGACAACGTTTCTGCTGCTCGTGGCAGATTAGATAGGCGCGGCTGCATCCTAACTCCTCGAACTATGGCGCGGTTCTCACGGTCCGCGGTTCCGATGCGTTTATCGATAGCAGGCTGCCCGGAACGGATCGGTATCAACGATACGGTTGCTCGTCAGGCGCCGGACCCTTGTTGTTTCAATTTTCGAGGTCGATGTCGGCCGCGTATTGTCGGGGTACCGTGTTCGAGGCGTTCGAGCACTTATTGTCCCGCTTCATGCCGGCGATTTATGGGGGGGAACCCGCCTGTGTTATGGAGACGTTCCTACCGATCGTCGATCCTTCTTTGTACGCGTCGATGGCTCCGCGATTACTTTGTTTCCCGAATCGACACGGCGGAAAAGAAATGGTAACTGTACTCATTAAGAACCGCTTGGATGATTGCAAACTTTTATGCGGGTTTCTCTATTTCTATAGACTATTTCTTGGAAATTGAAGGAAAATTACTATTTACACGAAGATTTCTTCTAAAGGAAAGGTACAAGATAATACCATTTTCCGATAACCTTTTGATTGCTAAATCGATAGATGCCTGTGACAAATCCTGAAACAATCGTTTACGTGATTATCAGTATGTTAAAGATCTTGTGTTATTAATGTTGTTTATTATCTTGTGTTATTAATGTTTATTTAGTATAATGATCTGTAGCCGCATATAAAATATACAATGCAACGAGACAATTTTGGATGTCCAAATGGTTTTCTAATATATTTATCTTTGGATTCTCGACTGAAGATGACATGTTAAACTCCGTACGTCCTTCAATTTACGCGACACTTTTTAATGGAAATATTTGTTTCACGCAGCAAATTTACGTTCATTTCCGCAACACTTTTATTGTGAAATTGATTTATACGATCTGATTTCATTGGTCAGATATATTTATAAATACATTTCGATACTTTTTTTCTATAACTTTTACTAGCTCTTATTTCCAATGTTTCCTTTTTTACTGGCAAATTAAATTTACACGATTATTATTCGTATAACTCAAATCCACAATATTCGCATAAATGGCTGTACAGGTTTCCTCGTGCATTAGTATATCGCTGAAACTATAAATGTACTGTTATGCGTTGAGGAGAAGGAAAAGGATCTCTCGAGATTCCATAATCTTCCCCGCTAGACGGTTAGAGTTTTCAATCGGAGTACGCCAGAAACGGGGTTTTACAAAAAATTTCATTATAAAGTGAAGATCACGCGGAACTACATACTGTCAAAATGAGCCTCGAGCATGGCGAAGTTATTCCCACTTTTATACCCTCGCACAATAGGAGTCATCGGACTTTGGTCATCTAGACCCGATGCAGTTTCTAGGCTAAGTGGGGGCAAAACATGACCCATGCTTTTGGTGACACAGTGTTTTGGTAAAAATGACACACAGGTCAGCCTAATCGGGGACTCACGGTAAATGTTTGGAGTACTGCATAACAGTACGAAGATCTGCATTCTGTCTGCTTTCTTTCCATTATACTAGGATCCGTATAATTATCTACAAATAATAGGAGATCTTACCAAGCTTTCACAAGCGTTCACCTCCCGAATGACACCGTTACTCCGCGATCCCAATAAATAACTGTCCGCAGCTTTCACAACGTTCGCGCAATTAATTTCCACAACGACGATATCAATTAAGACCCATCGCCGAAATAGGAAACATCAGGATCGCAGACCACATTTCTTCGAAACGGTACAATGAATCAACATCGGAACAGAAAAGCGAGGTGCCGCCGCGCCGGTTAATGTTTCATTGAAACGAAGGTACTTCCCGTGGGTCGTTCGCACAGCTGGGTCTCGCATTAAAAAACGCGCGATTCCGCCACTTACATTTACGTCGGCGATAAATTCGTCATAAACGTCCGGCGTCCGGGCAGTAAACTCGCAAAATCGAACGAGACTGTTAACTTCTGGCGCGCTGGAACACATTGTACATAAAATTTATGCAGCGACAATGTTTGAGCAAGACGCATCGTCCGAATCGGATGAGAAACGGCCGGTTCGTCAAATCGAGGGAGCAGCTGCGTCCCTCGTGCCGGGAAAGGCCGCGAACAAAGAGCGAACGCATTATGCCGCGCGGCGCTCGTTAAGGCCGCCGCTTATCCGCGGCGGCAGGCCTCCGCGAAATGCCAATAATTGGCGCAAAAATGCGGACTTATCTGCGACGTGGTTGCACCTGTCCGCGCGTCGATTTCTCGTGCATGCAAATGGCTGAAGAGAGAAAGAGAAAGCGGGCTCTCGCATACCAGAGATTGATATCTGCAATAAGTCGCCGCGGTGAACGAGGGTGTAACCTGCCGCGCGGTTCAACAAGCCATTCCCGTCGCGGAATACGCTTTCTCGTAAACTATCGCGGTCGGGCGTCCTCGCGTTTTCACACCGGCAGGAAGCGGGCCGCGGGAGCGAAAGAAACGACGCGAGAATGCAACCCTTCGGGCAAGAAACCGTCGCGCGGGCCGAAACTTCTAGCTCCCTGAATTCTGGGAAGCGGAGGCAACGACGGCGACGGCAAGAAAATCTCGTTCGCGTGCGCCGAACGACCGTCAACCTCCGTCAACCCCCGCACACCCCTCCACCCCCCCCCCCCCCCCCCCCCCCCCCCCCCCCCGGCCGCGAATCGAAACGCAGTTGCGACGGGACACCGAGGCAGGACATCCATTTTGATAACGATTTACGAAGGAACGAAGGCCGGAGGGCGAACTTTCGCGCTGGATGCTGGAAAATCGAGGCAATTCCCGGGAGACGTCGGGTAAGCAATTTTCTTATCGGCCCGTCATTTCCGGTCGTTTATCTCACGGCTTGTAGTTAAGGAGGGACATTGATTAAAGGGCCATTTTAACTCCGGCTGAAATACCACCCCCTGCCGTCCGAGCTGGTCCCCGCTCATTTCGCTCCTTTTGATTCAATTTACGAGTAGGATGGCGCCGATAAAGGCGCCCGACCTCCTGACCCGCACACCCCGCGCACACACACACACACACACACACACCCTCCGCCGTGCCCCCTAGCCACTCGCCTCTTTCGGTTCTGCATCGGAAATGTCCGAGCCTCCTTTTCCAACCTCGAGCTACCTGAGATTCCCCGGCTTCTCCTCGCAGAAGGTGATCGTGTTTTACCTTCCTCCGTCCCTACCATCTTCTCCCTGGTTCCGCCACGACACACTGCCACCTATCTCTCACTCCTTGGTTGCCATACTCTGTCTCTCTCGCTCTCTCTTTCTCTCTCTTTCCTTCTGCTGTTTTCCCTCTTCTTCTGAGCCCGACGCAGACTCACCTTCGAGATTCTCTTATCGCGTCGAGATCAAATCATTCGATTCCTTTCCACGACTCGAACGGCCATAATCGCTGAGCTGCGCTACCTTCGCAACGGTTAAAAAGAGGGTCGACGGTTCTATCTCCGCTTTCCCCTATTCTCCTGTACCCTCCCCCCCTTTACATACCCTCACGATGAATCGGATGGCTCTTTTAAGTCGCGCTCCAACGGCCGTTTGGAGAGATCGTGTTCGCTCCGCGCCGATCGCATAATCGCTCGGCGAATAATATGCTTGTACCTTAGTTGGTATTTGTCTCACGAATATCGCGAGCGGATTAGATTTAGCGAGGAAATCAAATGTATAACAATGTAATTGAGAAGTTCTTCTCAGAGGAAGTGATTTTAATGATTTGGAATGTTTAGGTGCATTTATAGACTGTAACAAATTATTGCTCTATACCGCTATTGTTTATTTATTAGTCAGTGGACAATCGTCTGAGGTAATCGTGTGATTGCTTATTCGAGTGGTTTTAAATGCTCCATTTTGACGACGCTAGACAGTAATAGATGAAATAAAAAATATTTTCAGGTAATAATTTCTCGATAGAATAGTTGCAAGAAGTTGCTTATATTATAAGATCAATAGTTTCCTTATAAATTATGAAAGTAATTAGTAGTCACTTGCAAGAAATGAACTTTTAATAATTTTAATCATAATAAAACAACACGCCTGTGTTCTCATATCACTTTGATGATTCCGCGACTGTGTTTCGCGTTTTTCTCAAAAATGTATGTTGAAACAAACTGTTCGACGACTCGAAGACATTCTCTATTTCCAGCGTCTCCCACCGGGCATCAGCCGACGAATCGTTCGCGACGAAAGTTGAGATCGCGGGGAACAGTAGACGAGTCCTCTGCAGAAACAAATTTTCCGAATTTACATTTTAATAACAATCCGAGTCGCGAATTCGTCGAGCCGCGAATATCGTCGCAAGACCAGGCCACCGGGAGGAGAATGGGGGGTGGCAGGGGGTCGCAAAAGCAGGAGCAGGCGAGCAAAAGACAAGACGCGACCGAAGTTTGATATTTCGCCGAAAAGTCCTCGCATTGTCTAAAAGTTGATGGCGTCACCCCAAGGAGGAAGATAACATCTGGTGCTGCCTCCATCAACAACCCACCCCTGACGCCGCGCAACCATCCCCTATCCACGAACCGAAGGAAACTCGTCTTCAATTATTCTTGTACCCCCATCCTTCGGTTGTCTCTCACCTCTTCTCGTCACTCTCTCCCCGCTTCTCTCTCTCTTTTCCTCTCTCTCTCTTTTCCTCTCTCTCTCTCTGTCTCTCTCTCTCTCTCTCTCTCCCCCTCTCTCTCTCTTTCTCTCTTTCTCTCTGTTTATCTCTATCTCACACTCTCCTGTTCTCTCTTATTCTCTCTGACACGACTTACCGCGTCGCCACCATCCGGTTCCCGCCTCACCACCTCCCGTTCGCCGCCTCTTTCGCCATCTTTCCGTCTGTCAGCCAGTTCAGACGAACAACGAATTTATGGAATTACGAAAGGCAAGGCGGAATTCATTTGCATCCCTGAAAAACCGGGATATATAGGCACGCAGACGTGTATACGGCCGTCTGTGCTCGTCCGGATGGCTCGACGGGAATGACACTTCGCGGAGAGATACGCGGTAATTGGACCGGCGTTGGTACCACGAGGCGGGAAGCACCACCAAGAGGAGATAATAGATTCGGAAGAGTGCCGCGCGTGGGCGAGCCACGAATTGTTTATTAATTGACGCTTGTTCGAGAGCGGCCGTTTCTCCCACGCTCCATGTAGACGTTCTTTTCCAGATTCTTTTTTGTTGACGGCGACACCGTTTGTTTGCGAGAAGTGTACACTATTTCGTGATGCTTTAGTTTCTCACGTATTGATACGAAATTAAACCACTTTGTTCTAAAATAATTTTATAATTTATTTATTTTTTATAGTCAAAATTATTTGAGCAGGAAGACACTAAAGTGCCAAAGCAGTTCACATATTTAGATCTTTAATATTTAGTTATGCATATTTCCTGTTTGTTTTTTAAACATATTAAAATCTAAGTGATTTGACTGAGATATTGTTCAATGCACGTGTTTTAAAGTTATTCTTCAGTTAAAACAGTATAAAATCTGGAATATTCTGGGCCACCATTAGAAGGTTCACTGAACATTCGGCATTGGGACTATGTTTACTCTGATTAACACTATCAATATTTTTTTTGAAGATGGCCTTTAGTCAAATAATAGTAAAGGCCATCTCGAAAAATATTTTGATACAATTCAGAAATAAAATTATTAAAATTACCTTATGCAAACAGAGTTATTTTTCTGTGAAGAAGATCCATTGTTCAAGTATTGCAGTGAAATATATGGATAATACGGAATATTACATTGCAGTTCCATCTTAAATAGGTAAAAACATAATTAAAATCAAATGTTATAAAATAAAAAAATGCTTGCAAAAAATATCGTCTTTCAATACATATTCTCGATAAAATAGCAAGAACCTACACCTAAGTTCCGTTTCTCATACCCTACCTTCTCATTCTGCCAACACCCTGCACTATCAAGCCATAAAACAACAAATCAATCATTAAAATCCCAAGAACACAATAAACTCAAAAATGTCCTACTAAAAGAAAATAAATGCAACGTTAAGTAGCCTAACGTATTAACAATCCTCATCCAAGAAGCCGATAACTCATTTTCATAGGGTCGAACGTCTTCAAACATCGAATCGCTCTCGCGTATGGACCTCGTCTCCCGTTTCATTCCCCTCCGCTCCCGCGAGCAGTTCCCGAAGCATACCGGCGTTAAGTGGCCGCTAATCCTATCAATCAAAATATATTAAAAGCGCGGCCCGCCCCTAGACCGTCCTCACCCCGCCAGCCCAGCCTCGAACTTTACCCTTTTAATAAACTCCTGCCGGAGGCAGGCGGCGCGATTTAAAGAGTTTTCGCGGGAAAGCAGCAAGCTGTGAGGCATCGGGCGGGGAGAGTAGCTAGCTACAGGGCCAGCCACCCTTTGAGGGCGGCGTAACTACTTAATTCCAAAGGACACCGCGACGCCTTGCTCGCCTCGGCAATTCCCAAACCTGCTCTCTCGCTCTTTTTCCAACCCCTTTTGCATCACAAAAGAACCGCAGGAAATCCCCGGTTTCTCGTCGAACCGACACCGAGCCCCGGAAGAAAGGAATTTCCCTGGCCGCGATCTTGATTTCTTATTAGCCGAGCTCTCGGGAATATCGGAACAGGTGTCTGGACTTTGATCACCTTACTTCCCTGTCTTCGTTTTGTCATAATCTATTTATTGCAATCCAATCTTTCGTTGCAATCGGTATCATCGACATAGTGTTTAGTTTCAATGAGTTTCTATTGAGATCATTCTTTGTAGATCTTTATTGTGACGATTCCAGTGTAATTTTCTTCTTTAATTTCTGATTGTGATAACAGTGGATTGTTTAAACGAGCGAATTTTTCTGAAACTCACACGCACAGTAGTGGTGGTTTTTATTATACAAGATTTTGATTACTGTTCTTCTCACTTTCAATATGCTTTTAACTCTTCGATATGAGCACTGGTTGATTGAAAATATTATTATTACTAAAGCTACATCAAAACTTCCTTTACTGAGTGATGCTTTTTAAACCTTAATATAATGCTATATTTCTCTTGGTTAATTCTATTGTCAAGTTTATTAAAAAAAACGCTTGACATAATCTTTAACGCAACAATAAATTTTGGACTAATTAGCACGCAAATACAAACGGAAACGACTATTTTCTAACAATATAACGTAACAGAACCAAAAGGAAACTAAAAATTGCCCACAGTCTATTATCCTCAGTTCCCCAAGGTACAATGCAATGAAGAATAAATCAGATGATAGATCGCACGATTAAACGTACAAGGAAGATTGTTTACCGATAGATTCAGAACTGGTAATTGATGCGAATGATCGACGTCGGATCAACGAGCTATAATACGCGCGAACAGTAATTCCGTGAGTTACCGCGGGATATTTGAAGAAACCACGCGGCAGGATTGCCGCTTATAAATTTTCATCACCCGTTGGAACATCGTCGGCCGGGCCGAGGCTGTTAATTATCTGACAGATTTAATTATCCGCGAAGCGTTCGAAGGAATCGCGTGACTCCGTCCATCGACATCCGCGGACCTCTCAGGGTCCGTGTGAATTCGCAGACCGTCGGCAATAAAACGCTCGGCGAGTCGGACGCGGAAACGCGGCGGAATCGGTTGTTCGCCGGCTACCGTTCTCATCCATTTATTTATCCGCCGGCGTCATGCGAGTTTCCACGGCTTCGGGTCGTTCCGGCGACGGGCCGGCCCGTTATCGCTAGATTCCGGATCTTTGCGCAATTTACGGCCTATGAAAGTCCTTTGGATCTTGTAAAATACTAATGGAATAGAACGTGGGAGTTGAAAGCGAAATGGCGGACAAACTGGCCGAAGGAACAGCAAATTAGTTAACAGAGAGCCTCGCCAACCGGTTCCCGGACTCATCGGCGTAACGTTCCGAGGATAAATAAAGTAGGAATTGGCTATCGCATCCCGCGCAGCGAGGAACAGTTCTGATGGGAACGATCAATTTGTAAAAATTATGCGAACACCGGTCAGCGGAATAAGTAGTATGGTTATTACGAGCCGCGCAATTTTGTAGTTTAATTACTGCGCAGGCTGGATGCACCGGTAATTACAGGATGCGCACTTGTGACCAGGTCAACAATTCGTACGCGAATCAGCACTGTTCAGAAAAATAAATTTGAATTTTAATTCGACCGTAACTTTTAGTGCGCCTCTTGATATGCGAATTTCTTTGTTTGCGGTAAACCAGTCGAGGAAGAAATGCGGTATAACTCGAGTATAATCATGGCGCGGAACATGCTCGGCGGTATGGCTATCCGCGTTTTTGCAAAAGAAGTTATTTAATTTCTTCGAATTGAGCGGTTAAGCTCTCGTCGGAGGGCGGTTCCTTAGAAGCCGTGGCATAATTAATACGGAGTAATGAGAGCGGCGCAACGTGCGTAGGCCGCCGCTGTACATCATACAGCGAGGAGAGCAGCTGTCTTGATAAACTTTTATCGCCTCGTTAATGAAGTAATTATAGAATCGTGAAACGGCTCTACACGTTCGGTAACATCCTGCGCATTTAGTAGAAAGCTCGCGTTGATATTATCGCGCGCAGAAAAATTGCGAACATTCATTTGCCATCTTGTATCCTTTTCCGCGACTGTCGGTGAGAATGTTCCACCAAAAGCGCAGATCGTTAAAGGAAACAACGAGCGACGGACACCTGTGGTCTCGACCGGATCGTTTCGAAAGCAGCACGGTAATTCCCTCGCGACAGGTAAATTTCGGCCGATTTGTACCAGTCGGTCAACAATGACGTTTATTAACTCCGCGGAGATCGCCGGCCATTTGTCGGACACGCGTCGTCTCGGCAATGTCGCGACACGTCGTATAACTCGATGGCAAATTGCTACTGAACAATGATTCATTAACGCAGTTATTTTTTTTGCAGAACTGTAGGAACCGGGGACTTTTATTCATTTATCGTTTCAATTGATACTGATCATAATTAATGTTAGTTAAGCGTAAAGTGTGTCTACGAAAGTCGACGACAATTTAACAAGTTGCGATCAAATTTTTAAAATTCAAACGGAATTATTTTCCAACAAATGTCATTATAAGGTAGATTCGCTTATTACATTTTTATACATTCGCAGCAAAAATAGTTAAGTAAAAGGATCAACGAAATTTACAAATGTTATTACATTATTGTCGATTTATTGAATTTAGCGTAACAAGAAATTTCTATTTCATTATAACTATCTTAGAAAATTGTTTTTTCCAAAAAATCCTCAATCTAAACGCGATAATATATTTACAGTTTTCTCCTTATAACAAAAATGAGTAGGAAAAATGTAAAATAGTAAAAGTATTAGAAGGGTATAAGGATTTGAGCAGAATATTTTAAATCAAATAAAATTATTAACACGAAAAGACGATCTTTTTACATTTTCGTTCTCTTGAAAATTAAGTAAAAATTGTATTCCGCGTAAAGATCATAATCGCAACTACCAAACTTTCCGAATAAACATTCGGAGTCGCATTTAAGTTGCAAGAGAAGCAGCGTGCGCATTCAAATTCGTACTTTACTACGAGATCGTCAGATTTCAAATGACTCGCACGGAAAATAAGGGTATGTCGAACAGGTCGCATTAAAATTTCAAACGCGACACCGCGGGAAGGTTAAACGGGTTCAGGACTCACGTTTTTGCCGATGAAAATGTGAAAGTGAGACGCTAGTAATCGACAAGGAAGACAAGGGAAACTGCTCGCGCGACAACCGTTCTTATGACCGCCAAGAAATTCCCGTGTTCGAGAACAGCCGGTAGGTAAGCGCGATACCTTGATTCCACGGAAAAGATGGCAGCGGAGAGGAACGTGCCCGACGGCAGCCGCGCGATTCCGTGAATTCGTGGATCAATTAAAAGGAACGCCGAGCCACGTTCTCGCTGACAGATCGACGGTTTTGCTAGCGGACGAGCACCTTTCTGGCACGCAGATCAATCGCACGTGCACGACTTTTTGTCGGACCAGCCTGCGAACGTGTCTGCGTAAACACGGAGGAATTAATATGGCGCGGTTCTTGCTGGATGTCGCATCGACAGTACCACGAACTACCGACCGCAGTAATTTTCTCCTTTTTGCTGAATGGATCGCTGTTACGGACTCGTTGTTACCTTGGGACCTTGAAATTTGAATATTTAGATGGTTTTTTGATTTCGTTTGATTAAGATAAATTTTAGTAGTTCAATTTTTAATAGGTCGGGTGGAGTGTTCGGGCTAAAAAGAATTTGTTTAACTAAATACGGGTGTAGTCGTATTTTTTGTAAATTAAGGACGCGTTTGTTAACCCTTTGCACTCCGAATTTTATTTCAATTTCCTTACCAGCAGCTCCAAACATCTATTTATTTGGACATGAAATAATGTCGAGTGGGACTCGACAATGGAGCTCCTGAGATAAAAACTAATGTCGAGTCACACTCGACATAGGAGTGCAAAGGGTTAAGACACTTTTATGGCAAGCAAGAAGAATTTCTTGCAAACAATTGTTATTAAATTGCGAATTTGTATACTGAATGAAAAAGTAATTTATGACGAGTGGACTCAAATGAAAAATTGTTCCCAGTGTGAATGATTTGAACATATCTTGACTGAAGCCTCAAACAATGTCGGAATTGAAAAAATGCTCATTTTATTGTATTTCTTAAATTGTATTAGATTATTACAGATTTTATTTATGAACATATGATAATAATGAGTAGATGAAACATGTATAACTGGAGGAACACAGCAAGCTCGTAATTTGCCGCGTAGAGTGTCAAAGAAATCTTGCAGCAAATTTGAAGTATGTACCCCAGATATCGACATAATTCTCGAATCGCCAAAATCAGCCGAACTCGGTTCGAGCTAATCTCGTAGTCCATCGATCACCTGCATGGCGAGAGGTCCGCACGGACCGAAATGTGAAACTACCCCCGACAGCCCTAAAAACACTGTCAAACGCTCGGGCTAGGCGAGTAACGACGAAGAACGGAAACCACCCTCCACCCCTTTATCGGACAGGTCTGGTTACTCGAAAACACGTCGCGGCGACACGGGCGTGGATCCCAAAAAGGTTGCGGTGCTTTAGGGAACCATCTAGTAAGGACAAACCGTAAGATCAGGAGCCTGGTGGATCAGCGGAGGGCTTCCGACGAAACGGCTCTCGACCTACCGACCGAACCAGCCCTTCCACCCCTTGCTCTGGCCACCCTCCCGCCTGTTGGCCCGAGGATGCGCTGCGAAAGCCGGTAAGGTGCAAGGTACAATGCTTGGTGGGCACAGTGTGTCCAACGTTTCTCCGGGGAGCGATCAATGATAGGCCGGGGGTACGAGTCACGTGACCCAGCCGCGGGGAGTTCGCGCAATGCATCACCAACCAACCACCCAGGGCCACCCTTCTCCACCCTCTATCACCCTCCTCCATTCTCCTCCATCCTCCTCCACTATCCTCCACCTTCTTCGCCGGAGCAGCCTCCCCAGCCGAGGAGTCCACCACCTCCCGCCCCTCAGCCACCCCCGCGACACCCCGCAACACCACCGTAACCAGCCGCCCCGCATCCTGCCACCCCTACCAACCGACGCCTCCACTAGATCTCTCGTCCACCACCATTCGCGACCACCACCGAACCTTCTCCCTGTCGCACCACTACCAGCACACCCTCGCCATATCGTCGTCCTCCTCGTTCGCCTCCTCTCCTTCCTCGTCGTCATCGTTATCATCTCGACGTCGCGTCGTCTCTGTACTCTCCACGGCGCAGACATGCCGAGAGTACTAAACGGGGTTGTTGCTACGTTGCTCTTGGCGACCAGCAAGTGTCGTCCTCGTCGTCGACGTTGTCGCCGTCTTTGAGGAGACACACCACCCACTCCCTCCTCCCGCCGCACCCTTGCCGTCGTCCCGCCTGCCCTCTCGTCGCGCTGCCTTTTATTTATCGCGGCCTCTGATTGATCCTGGGCACCGAGCGCGCTCTCGCTTATTTATCGCGCCTACCACCGGCGTTATTGGATTTTATTGCCGGCAAAATTTGCTCGACCCGTGTCGCGAACCCCGTTTTCAAGGTGCATTCTGATGCAGCCCACTTTTTCGGGTATCCTTGCATCGACGCGACGCTTTCAGCGGATTAAATTTTTTGGCTGTGCTTGGCGTTGCTGGCTCATCGATTTTTTTTTCATTTTCTGCTCGCGGATGCGTTGTCTTTTGCCGACCGTTCTCTCTTTTACTACAGACAATGCAGTGACTTGGCCACTTCATTTAATTGCTCTTGCCTTCGATGTAGATAGTGATTACGTCTTCGAAGTTGACACTGATTAGGTTGTGAACCATAAGCATCTATATGTATAGATATACAGGGTGTCAAAAAATGTCTTGCAATCGGGAAATGGGGCGTACCTGTGATCATTTTAAGTAACTTTTTCCTTAGCGAAAATGCAATCCGCGGCTTCATTTACAAATTATTAGTGAATAAAGTTGGCTGCGCACGCACGCTTTAACCTGCTGTTACGCATGCGAGGAACGATGGTCAACAATGCTTCGTTTTCTTAGAAGCGAATTTCAACTATTTTTCATCGATTAGACCGACACAGCTGATCTGTATACGACTGCATATTTCGCGATTGATGAAAAACAGTTGAAATTCGATCCTCATTGTTGGCCATTGTTCCTCGCGCGCGTAACAGCAGGATGAAGCGTGCGCGCGCAGCCAACTCTATTCATTAATAACTCGTAAACGAAGCCGCGGATTGCAATTTCGCTAAGGAAAAAGTTACTTAAAATGATCACATTCTTGGGACACCCTGTATATATAATATATGTATATAAATCTATATACAATAGCTAATAATTAGCTATTATACATGTCTATCGTAACTGTGAAAAGTAGAAATAAATTTCATGGAGTTCCTCTTTCCTGCGATCGGCCAACAAGCTGTCTGCTTTTGCGTAAAGATCGCGACAAAGAATATCGACCGCAAGAGTAAAACGTTTTAGAACAATTTTAACCCAAGAATGTGACGCGAATACGTTTACATATATAGAAAACTGTAAACAGGGTATTTAATGGCTCCGAAATGATACCGGTCTCCAGGCTTTTCTTTCATTTTCTTTCTGCCGGTGGGAGACAGTGCCCTCGGAGGGAAAATATTCATAATGGCATTTAAATTCTGCGGTCAGTCCTAGTTACATCGTTATATGACAGAGGGGTTAGGCGTCCGCCACGCATTCGTATGAAAATATACGGTAACGCCCGACCCTTGGGAAATCATGGCATCCGTTACTCACGTCCAGGCGACTCGGAAGAAGACGAGTAAAATTCTATGCATCTGTCAGCGGCTAGCCAAGTCACGTTTTGGTCTACTAACGCGGCGATAATGACGATGATTAGATCCTTTCTTTTCTCCTCGCCGAGAAAACCGTAATTAGTGCGTGGTCGAACATTTTTGTAGAAACTTGTTTAAACTTGGAGCTAACTAAGGTAAAGGAAATTCGGAAGAGTTCTGCTTTAATCAGCTAGCTGTGTTTAACAAGTATACTCGTCATGGAGAAGTGGCAGTATTTCGTGTCGTGACGAGTATACTTGTCACGCGTGAAAAGTAGTAACCATTGGCTATTTAAATTGTAATTTTAGTAGAAACGAAAACATATTCTCAAATTTCATGATGTTTAGAGTATTTGAAGGCTAGGCCAGAGTAAAACAAATAATTAAAAAATATCAATAATTAATAACGTTTTTTAAACATGAAAGTAGGAGTAAAAAATCAAGTAGTACTTGTGAGTAGTAGTGTTAAGGTACTATAAAAAAATATAGTTTCACTCCAATGTTTAAATATTAATAATAGGTTGGCAAAATTTAATTCTAATTAATAAATTATTACTATTTAGTGGATTGTGTTTCAAATCTTCATAATGAGTCTGACACGACATAGGGGTCAATCTTTCTAGTAAATGATGGTCCATAATAAATACCAATTGCTTATTTTTCTAAGAATTTACTGTAATTATAAAAGTTCTAATCATTATAATTATAAAAAGAAAAAGTATGGCAATGAGTTAACGACATCGAACATTCAAAAACCATTCCAGAAAATCTTCGCGAGGTAATACAGTCAAAAAGAAAGTGAACTTGTTCGAGAGAATCAGTAAAAGCTTGGAATAACATCTTCCAAGAATATTCAGTTTTAATATCGATCAATCAGCTGTATCTCGCAACCTATATGAAGCACTTCGCAAGCAAAAATTCGCGAAAAAGTTCGCGTTTCAAGCAGGATCGTTTCAGTGGCGCCAGTTTCGAGACAGCACAGCATTTATTCGACTATTATCCGGCATAAACGGCACCGAGCGCCAACCGAGGTATCGATATTGTCGCACATTATCCTTCGACCGTCGAGAAACAAAAAAAAAAAGCGACGAGGGATCGAAAAGTGGCTAAACTTTTCCGCAGCAGTTAAAGCACACCGGTCCTGTTCGATCGGCTCGGACTTAATTCCGAGTGAAATTAAATCGCCTGCGGCCCTCACGGATTTCGATTCGTTAAACTCGCATAAGTTTCCCCGGCGCGTCGCGGCGAGAGATCGCGTGATTCGCGCGCGATCGTGAAACCGTGCGAACAGATGGGAATTGTGGGCGTCGTAACTAATGCGATTTTATTTAAACGGGCGCCGTGTAAGAGGCGCGGCCCCGGGTAGCTGTGTTCACGGCTTCGCATCTACATTCCGCGCGACTTTCAACCCTTAACGTCGCTGTTATATTGCCCCGAGAACCGTCTGTTTGCATACTAAAAAGGTTTAAAACTCCCGGGACAGAAATAATATTCACACGGTTACGAGCAACGCCTATGGCATCCCTGATCGTTTCGGGCTGACGTACCAATGGCTGCGCCCCGTTTAAATATACAACTCGTGCACCGGTACACCGATAATCGCGTCTGGTCATACATTTTTAACAGGCGCGAGATTTGCTTTGAAATTTGCGGCCCATAACGCCGCTGTTTCGAATAGCCCGTGCCGGTGAAAGGCGAACGGAAAAGCAAGCGATACCGCTCCGTATTATTCAACCCTTTCGTTGTGTAACTGATTTACGCAGCTCAGGACTTCTGGAGAATAGCGGGGTTTTTTCTTTCTCGTTCGGCTAACTCGAATTAATATGCGACGAATTGTAAATGCTGCTTCGCGATTTTTGCATCGAACTTGATTTATAGAAAACGGGTTGGAAATGCAATCGACACCGTTAACACGACCCGCCGGCTATCAGCGGTCTAGGCGAGCGTGTTCACCTATCACTGGCTAAATCCATTAGCATGACTTAACGTCTTGAACCACTTAATTCTTTTTAAACCGGCCGATTAACCCTCGACTGAGAGCATTTAACCACCATAGGTAAGGTAAACGCACGTAATGTGGGGCATCGTAAAATCTCCATTTGGTATTGTATTCGAAAATTTTGTAACGGACAATATATTGTTCGTTGGTCAACTTGTATTTTTGTTAAATTCTTACGTTTCTATTATTTTGCAGATTTTTGTCATTTTATAGATTTTTATCATTTTGTAGGTTTTTATCTTTTTCTAGATTTTTATCATTTATTTGCAAATCTCAGGTGGAGAAGAATTGCCTGAAATTTCGAGAAGAGAAAGATCTTTGTTTCAATAATTGCCTCTCTAACTTTAATTATGATATTTTAGCTTTATTGGACGATTAATTTTATTAGTACTTTCACCCCCATTTTCCGGGTCAACAAAACTGATTTTCATGATGATCTATTCGAATGAATAAAATTTTCAATTGGATCTGCAGGGTGTAAAGACATCAGAAAATGACTTCTAATTTATTCAATTTCGTTATATGCATTTCCATTTTGTACCTTTTGAACGAATTATTCGACGCGTCAACACTTCTTTAATAATTTAAAGTCAATTGAATAGTATTAATTTTTATCAAAGCACCGTTTTTTATGAACGCTGCCAAGACACTTTCTATGAAACATTAAAGTTCAAAACAAAGCAATGAAAGAAAAACGGGACAAGAAAATATATCAATAAATACTACAGCAATGGATCCATCGATCGACAATGCGTTTAAAAACGCTTGGTACAAGGTAGAACTTGGTGCAACGTTACCAAGCTCTACCCTTCGCGGTAGTTGCTAGAGCCTATCCAGCAGTTTCCTCGCGAGGATATAACCGTGGCACGCACACACTCATGGCCCCGAGGAGGGACCCGGCTATCGCGATTCATTACACCTTGTTTAGATAATTAATAAAGCGCGGTCTACGTAAATAACGCGGCCGGGTATCGCCGGATCGCGCGCGCCTCGCAGTTCGGAGTAATTTCGCTCGGCGCCGTTTCCTTTCCCCCTTTATCGTCGCGTCTGAGAGCCCGAGCGAGAGCCGAGAGGGCGAGAGCAGTGTTCCGTGTTTCATTCGCAATCAGCGGCGGTAGCCAGTGGCCCGAACGGTGTCGTTCATGGCGGAGCGTAAGTGGTGGCAGTAACCTGAAAGTTATCGCGCGGCCAACAGGGTCGTAACGAGCACACCGCATAGAATGCAGGTTACCGGTCGAAGGGACGGCATTCTGCCGCGCTGTTATGGCCACTAAGGCTTGTTTACACTGACGTTCTGTCCGCCGTGATAATACCGGCGAGCCGGTTGCGATCGCGACCGGATACCGGCTTCGTGGATCCCCTATCCCCTCCCCTACTCTCTTCCATTCCTTACCATCGTTTTTTTACAATTTTCGCGACGATCGCCGATCAACAGGTGCAATTTAACACGCTGATTGCCGCCTCGCTTTCCGCGTATATGGCCGACGCCAGTCTTTGTCCGGTTCTCACCCTTTAAGGCCTGAATTATGCTAGCAGTAATCTTCAGAGCTGCTGCTCGGAAGCCATTGTGCGATCCACAGTATTCAGAAACTCTTTTTACGAACATTTCTGTTTTATTTAACTCTGTAAACATCTTCGGCCGTTTCCGATACTATTGCTATTCCACAGTTTCCGACTCGACCGAGTCCATTTTCTTATTAACCCTTGCTCTGTAACACGTGCTGGTTTCTTCGCACCCAGAGCTCGAGATCTGCCTTCACCATTTGTCACATGATGCTGTCTGCTCTTTGTTTATGTTAGAGCAACGACGACAAGTACAGAAGCAAATGTAGCAAATGTAATCGCTATGTAAACGATGTATAATGATGATGATTAAAATTATTATTATTGTAAAGGGTGTCCCAAAAATCACGCAAGAAGTAATTTGGATAGAAAACATAGATTTATAATTAAAAATTGTAAATTTTTGATTGATTTATATAGTATACAGTATAGGGTTATGTATGGAATAGCATATCGGGTAAATGGCCTCCAAGCTTTGCTGGCACGTACACACTCTTTTGTTGAAATTTTCCATGATTGTTTTGCATAAATGTGGCTGAATTTCGTTGATACAGCGCTCAATTTCTTCCTTCAAGGCCCGGGTGGTCGTGGGCTTGTTGACATAAACCTTAGACTTCAAAAAACCCCAAAGAAAAAAATCTAACGGCGTTAAATCGCATGATCTGGGCGGTCAATTCTGATCACCAAAACGGGAAACGTTCTGTTGCTGCCAAACTTTAATTCTTTGCAAAATATTCCTCAACAATAAAAATGCGTTGTTCTTTTGTGTAGCGCTCCATCTTTAATAACCCTGAACTGTCAGCTGTCATTCTGTATTTTTTTTGGTTGGCAACACTTTACCGCACAAATGGCGCGAAATTCAAATCTTGCGTGAATTTTGGGACACCCTTTATATACAAAATGATGGGTCTGATTAGACCCAAACGTGTGGCATGCACGCTAAAGTTCTGGCATTGCGAGGATTAAAACAACATATTCTCCAAAATTAGGGAGCGATTCTACTCCGAATTTTCTTGTGTCCCAGAAGGA
Organism: Augochlora pura; assembly: GCF_028453695.1. Classification (NCBI taxonomy): domain Eukaryota; kingdom Metazoa; phylum Arthropoda; class Insecta; order Hymenoptera; family Halictidae; genus Augochlora; species Augochlora pura. Next base: position 11,229,787 of record NC_135778.1, read on the forward strand.
TTGTTATTTGATTAATAACATTGTTTCTATTACAATGTTAATCTATAACTGGTTTAACACGTTCACACCGGGGCGAAAATCTACGTCTTTTCGCGTGAGGCGGGACTGTCTTATCCCCTTATGCTTGAATAGTCAAGTGTGACCCACCGGTGGACGCGTTAAAATATGCTCCATTCTTGCAAGCTTTCTGAAGATGCAAAAACCAACTCTGTTATACGGTTTCGCAATCGCAGTCAATCGCATTCCCACGCTTCAGGTTGGTGTCCAAGTGCCCTCGGCCCTGTGATGGATGAATGGAGCAATATCTAACAAAGTCAGCGTGCAAACCAAGTCGGAGGCATAGTGGCAGCAGAGTGAGACACGCGGGCGGATTATGGACGGTTGCGGACCGTGGACCGCGTGCGGTCTCCACGAGCGAGGTTTAGGCGCGTGCGAGCCGGATTTATAGCCCCCATTATGACGTTGACGTATCGCCTTCGTGAGGGTCCTAAACCAAACCCAAGGCGGATCTAAGCTCCGTGTATCTAAGCCGAGAGCTAGCCACAGGTTACCGCAACCCGCACGAGAATATTTGAGACTGATCCACCGTGGGCCACCGTGTCCGATAAATGTCACGCCGGACACTGACCATTCTTACTACCAACTTCGAATTCGTGAATGATCACGATATGATAAGGCATTATTAATTTAATGTATCGCGTCATGTATGGCACATGTTAGATGTTTTGTGATTTTTATGATTGTAAAATTCTGTGACTGTTTTCTAGAAGGAATTATCAGTATTAAAAAGTCCTATTTATTATCGATGAATTATGGGTTACAATTCATCATTGTAATTCACATTATAATTCATCTTAATTGGTTGAAAGTTGCTTAATACTCAAAAATCTCATAGAAATTTTTATTCCATCAAATATTTCCTGAAATCGCTTAAATAAATTTTAATTTAAAACAAAATTTTTTCCAAATTTTAAAACCTCAATCAAATTTTATAATCATTAGAAAAATCCATACAGTTTCAAAAATTGACTATAGTTATTGTATTTTAATTGAATTCAGTTTTAAACATTCGATTCGCATTACCCCTAATTTTTGAATCAACCAAAGAAACCATCAATGAATTTTATTCCAGATCAAGCTAGTAAATATTGTTTAGCCTATAATTCATATTAATTAATTAAGAATTGCTTAATCCTCAAGATCTATAAACAGTGAAATATTTTCAGTCTTTACAATTTCTGTCCAGCATCTAGAAATAAATGTCTGAATAACTTTGGGAAAATCTATAACAGAAGTATAACACGATTGTTTAATTAAATCGTTTAAATCGACTGACGTAAGATTAAGATATCTAAATATAAATAATCTATATAAATAATAATGTATGTGGATAATAATATTGTTACGGCGACTTGTCTGAATGTCGTCGTAATGTGGTGCTGTTCTGTGGTGAACACCCCTTAGAGAGAATAGCTGAAGACTGGGGTTGTCACGGATCTGTTGTGCAAATAGACAGTCAGCAGTCAAGACCGGACCGTCGAGCGACTCGTAACGATATATTGTATTTATATTGTATATTGTAAATAAACGAGTTGTAAATAGAATGCCGCGACGCGATACGCGTAACACGTGTAGTGAAATTCGCAACAATATATATAGATAACAATTTATAAATAATAATATATGTGAACAGATACCCTGCAGGAAAACGAAAAGTTAGCAAACTAATTGAGCAATCATAGATACGCTCCATAATGATAACTTAGCATCCGTGCGTCAGCCCTTTCTACCATCCAAAATACCCTTCCAGCGATCACTTTTGTCTCTCCAGTCATTAACATATAGAAGGTTGTACATTTTCTGCTCCGCAGCTGTCGCAGTACTCTGACGTTCTCCGAAGAAACGGTTGGAAGGTCTCGACAGTGACCGCGATAGGTGTCCATCACGTCGGACAGTAGCCAATCACCTTCCCCGGCATACATTCAGGCAATTCCTTCGGGAACGGGCGCCGGGACAGGCCAGGATCCCGTGGATCCCGGTTGTCCATTAACTCTCTGCCCTTTAATGCATCGCGCAGACTGGCGTCGGCCTCCACGGTGTTTTGACACTCGTCGATGCGTGACGCTGGCCACTATACGTCGCCTGATCCATTTTGCACCGCGATTTATTCGCGTCAACCCCTCGAACGTCCCCGAGCGCCGCCCCCGCAAGGATCGTCGCTGGTCTCCTCGTATTTCATCGAGGGAACGAGCAGAGAAGGAAACCGCGAGCACGAGAGAGAAAAAGAGATTGAGAGAGACAGTAAAGTCGTCATCCAACGGTTCCGGAAGTGGACGAAGTGCTGCAATCCCGCAAGATGTGTGGCTCGGTCCGGAAACGGGTTGCTCAAGGGTATAAATTGAATCGGGGCCGCGCGCATCCGACGCGTAAAAGCGACTTCGCACGCCCTTTAAATTCCCGATGCGCGGTTCTTTCCGTCCTGTTCGCTAGACAGCCATTACGGCCCGGAAAACGCCAATAATTCTCGCTGCCGACGCGAGCTTACCTTCGCTCGACCGACCACCCGGGGGATCCTGCGGCTTCTAATTCGATAATGTCAATCGACCGGTTCTAGGAACCTTATGCTCTTCCTGGTAGGAATCGATCGCTTCGGCTCCCTTACGTTACTCAAAATAGCTACATCGACAGTCCCATCTGTTGTTTGTTTTCATAGAAAAATTAAAGATTTTATAGAATATATGCTAATGAAACGATCAGACTTACCCACTTGCACTAGAATAATGAGTCGTACTCGTGATAATGATTTCGTGCAAGATCTACTAAATGTGAATATTACTAATTTCTTCTAAATCGAAATAAAATTGAATTCTTCTGTTATCAAAGTCTAGAAAAGGTAATAAATGAAGAAGAATGAAAAATAATCTGGTCTTATTAAGGATTATCAACGCAGCGTGAAGGTAGTCGTAGTGCAAGGGGTTAATAAACTCAATGATGGAGATGGAGGATTGTGTTATGTCTATCTTTCTTATCCATTAGAATTCTTGCAAGCAATCTTTAGATCTTGAAGTTAACAATTTATATCATGATTTATCAGTACTGCAGATATATAATGCATTTAAAATATCGTTTATTATCTCAGTTTAAGATCTTTGTCTGTTCTCGAATACACTATGATTTCTTAGTTAGAAGATAAAATTTGTTTGTAAGTGTATCTGTTAAATTAATAATTCTTTGGCTATAAGAAAAAAACGCAGCAAGTTACAATTTCAACGATTTTAAGTTGATGCATTAATTCAACTGTAATATATGTATATGATTTACGTATCCGTAAAAAAAAACATCATGAAAACGAATGCTGCAGACACAAAAAGATTAGGCAGTTTGAGACAGTGCTAATAATATGAAAAATTAGTATTCGGAATGTTATTTGTGACGCTCGTTCCTGCTACCGGAAAATTAAACTGCGGATCTTTTGTTCCAAGTTAAAATTGTCCAAGACAACAGATGGAACAGACACGTCCAACAAAAATTCATTTCCTCTCCATGGACACTAATTGATCGACGCGAATGGGACAGCGTCTTTAAATTCTTCTAGAGTTTTCACTATCTTACATTCCAAGTGTTAAATTTTGTCTCAACTAGTTAACTGTTACAATCTCTTTGAAAAGTATATAAGTTACTGTAACTATACTACACATGTTTGATTTTCTTCACATTTTTTTAAACCTCTTGCACAACGATTTCTCTCACGCTGCGTTAATTACCACTTATTTGTTCTTAATACTTTCCTTAACAGGTCCAGATAATTTTTGTTTCTTCTATTATCTTTATCTACTTCTGTTTCTAAACTTCGATGACAAAAGAATACAATTTGATTTTGATTTTGAAGAAATGGATAATATCCATAGTTAGTAGATGTTGCATGGAATCTTTATCACGAGTCTGACTCGTTATTATAGTGCAAGGGGCTAAATGGAACTGTATGTAATATATTAAACTTGAAAATTTATAAAATATATAATTCAATAAAGAATAGAGAAATATATATCCTTTGTAACATAATAACTAACTAGAAATTTTTGACAAGTATACTGGTTGTTTAACACTAAACCTACCATGCGCGGTCAAATGACCGTTTTTGAAATTTCGATTAGAATTTCTCGTATACAACGTTACTGTATCACCATGTAGCTTCTTGACTTTTCCTATAACATACATACAAACCATTTTTCAATATTTACAATTTTCTTTATTGCTTACTTTCCAAAAAAAATTTATAGCATGACTAGTTTACCACGAGCGGTCAAATTATTTCTGGTCAAAATATTTTGGCCTGTTTGATTTATGTTTTTATATTTTAGTTTTTACTTATTTTACTTGGATTTTATATAAAGAAACGGTAGGTGAAGAAATATCGAGGCAAGAATTTTTATTTCATTTGGCAGAAGAGCTTGGGACCGAATATCATAATGAGAGACAGCTAAGCAAAGAATGTTCATTAAAAACAATAATAAGCACAGCTAAAGATTCTTCTGGACGGAAATCTTGTCAAATAAGATAATGTACAGTCAATAAGAGTCCGATTTGAATAGGCTGTAATTTCTATATTCATTTTCAAGAAGCTGTATCTTTTTTTCCAAAAGTGGTAAGACAATGGGGCTTAGCAGGTTTTAAAGGGTAAAGTCTCTACTTTAATATGTACCAACTGATTTTTACTATAGACCTGAAGGATATTGACAAATATTGAAAATCGTGGGAGTAGCGATGCCTCTTGGACTCGAAATATTGTTAAACTTTGAACTATCGTAACTCTGTTACAAAAAACCGTACAATAATGAAAATTAGCGCGTTTTGTAGAGCAAAGTCTCCTCTTTAGTTTGCCTTAGTCGTTTGTTAACTTGACCCTTCGAAAGCACCGAAAACGTGCGAAAAGCCAGGACGCCAAAATCGGCCCGTGGAGTCCGATTTGAATAACTTGAATTTTCAATTTTCATATTCAAGAAGCTCCATCTTTTTTTCCAAAAATGGTAAGACAATGGGGCTTAGCAGGTTTTAAAGTATAAAATGTAAAAAATACGTATGTGGAAAATGTGCAATACAAAATGCTGTAATTTGCAAAAAATGTGATGAAGGGTAAATAAAACTTTCTAAATAGAAAAGCGGGGTGCGGATTTTTATCGTAGCACTAGAAAAATATTTTGTTTATTATTAAATTGGCTAAAATCTCTTTCTATATTAACATACTTATGTTTTTTTTTAAGCGGTCATTTGACCGCTCATGGTAGGAATAGTTTTACATGAAATGTCGGTAGGTTTAGTGTTAAATCGTAGCCGTTAGCGGAGTGTTTTCACCTAACGTGATTTCTATGCCTATTGTGCCGCGTGACCCCCGGGCGGTGTCTTGCAAGGGGAGTCTGCGAGCTAATAATAGTAGATAGAAAAACCGTGGTGATATGCTTGATTTCGGTTACAAATCGCGAACTGTACTGTCGCTGAAAGTCAAATCCGGTGGACACGTCAGAATATTTCGAACACGAGCGGTGACTTCACACCGCCGGGAGACAGCAACGATATTGAGACAAGCGAGATAAATATACGTGACAGTCAGCGCCGCGTGTCGGCTAATCAGGATAGCCCGGCATTAGCGCAGCTGACTGCGAACAGTCACAATTGAACAGTCCGGTGAGAAGGTTGGGAAGATAGTCTGGAGAACACAATCCAGTGCAATTAGCAGACAGTGTCTCGCTGCTAATCGTACGTGACGATTTCTCGATCGACTCGCTGACGCTGTCTTGAGAGCAAGTTTGAGCGGAGCACACATTGCTATCGAGTTCCGAACAATAAGTCTTTCGACAGAAAGCTCTGAGTAGACAAGTTACATTACGTCTTGAGAGCCAGCTCGTCCGGAGTAGCTATTGCTGCCGTGACACGAGCCTGTCAACTAATGTCTACCTGGAGCTGACAGCCGAAGGGCCCGCTCTGGCCGGGCGAAGCACATTTTGCTTATGCCGGCCGATGTTAAAGCAGCGGTGAACCACTGCAAAGGGCAACGCTGCATCCGGAAACTGCAGCGAACCGGCAAGGAAAAACCCTTCCTTCACCATCTAAGGATCACTAGGAAGGAAAACCGTCCTTGCGGAGGTAGCCCACTTAGCCAACCCGCCCCCAGTTCGGCGCCCGGGCACACGAGCCTGTCAGTCTCTCGGCGAGATTCCCTGGTCTCACTGGCAAAATAAGAGGGTGAAGAACCAGCTGTGACGAGAAAGTTTAACCGGTTGCCGCCGATTAGGATCCAATCTGACAGCAAATCCGGAATAACCCTTGTCCGGCACTCTTGTCGCAGTAGAAGATCAGGTGGCACGAATTAACGTACGTGGCTGAAGAGTTGTTCAGGCTACCTTGCTCTCTGAGTACCCGTGCCATTTTCCCCGTTCTACGGCAGTAGTGCCGAACGGAAGACCTAGAGTGATTTGCTGCCTCGCCGTGCGTAGAGTGACCCGGACCATTGTCTGCCTCCTACATGTATACGGCAACTCTAGCTAGCCTATCGACGTTGAGAACGTTCCTGCGAACACCTCCGTCGACGTAGCTTGGATCCGCCTTCCTTGAATCCGCCTCGGGCACCGCCCTAGAGTGCCTTGTTGAGCGGTGAAAGTTGAGTTCCACACAAAGAGGGACACTAGAGGACAGTCAACGTCGAGAAAGTTCATACGAACACCTCCTCCGTCGACGCAGTCCGGCACCACCTTCCTCGAGTCCGCCTCGGGCACCCAAGAGTGCTTTGTTGAACGGCTAAGATCGTGTCACGCCCTCAAGCGACGCCCGCCTGGAAAACTGCCCCAGGTACCGTCTTAGAGTGCGTTGTTGAGCGGTCAGGCTGGTGAAGCTACGGTCACGTCCGTCCCTAAGCTGCCAGGGTGGCGAATAGAAGCACTCCTGTGCAGTGGACGCTGGCGGATACCATCGAGTGCTCGGTCCGGCCTCTTCGACCTCCGCATTTACGTAGCTAGCACGTAAGGTTGGAAGAAGGGCGGCTACCTAACGCCGTAAAAGCCACTGATCAGCCTCACCCCCGAAAAGCACAGGTGGAGCCTTACAACCTCCACTAAGTTGCGCTCCGGGTTTGAGCAGCAAACACTCCTGCAACCATCGCCGATTGCACCTTGGTTTGAACCTGCACGCCTTAGCCGTTGCAGAGCGAATTAAGGTTTGAATCCGCGCGCCTGCCACCGGCGTATTCCTTCTAACGGGAATCGTCGGTTTACATACAGTCTACTATTCCCCCTGCGCTACGCAGCGAGATACAGCGTTTCCCCCTTCGAATCGCACGAGCATCGTTGCGAGGAGCGTGCGGAAACGAAGAAACAGATACGATAGTCGTCGTAACACACAGTTGATTATTCGTATTTTGTTCAGTTATTAGCGCCCAAGGAACTAACGCGTAGGATCAAACCACTAACGCTTAGGACCACACCAGAAGCCTACACCTTCGACGAGCACCAAGTTGTACCGCTTGGACTAGGGAACAATAAAAGGCTAGTCCTTTTCAGGAATTACGAAGGATATTTAGAAACTGTGAAAGATTAATTTCTCCTTGCTCTAATCCACATCCCTCATATCCGGACCGATCAAAAAGAGCGGTGGTATGCAACCAGGAACCACAACGTTTTTTTAACACTGGTCATAAAGAAATTACAACATTTCGTGTATCATGAAAAACAGTGTATTAGTAAAATGCATTAAATCTAAAAATAATTTCATTTTGTTTACGTTTTCGTATAATATTATATCATAATGTTGTATAATGATCAACATGCTGCCGCGTTTAATTTAAGGAGTATTAGGAACTCGATACAGTACGAGCGACGATCTATTAGGTTCGTACACGGAGAAATAAAAGTAGCTGAAGGAAGGGTGGTGACCATAAGCCAGCGATATTGAAGGCTCGAGAACTGTATCTATTTTATCCGACGGGTTCGAAACACGCGGAAACTGGATACGACGTATGCTAGTTCGAGATCCTGGCAAACTCTCCCGAGGGGAAAGCCGAGGATATTGAATATCAGATCGCGTGTCCCCGGCGTGTTTATTCGCGCGGCATCGAACCCGCGCGGCACAGGAAACAAAATCCCGTGCCCGAAGGGTAGTACACCATCGCGCTGAGGAAAGTCTTTTATCGTCGGCCAAACGTGATTGAAAATAGGCGTGGAAAGTCGCTGCACGTTTTAGCACCCTCGACAAACAAGGGGATCGCGGTGCTTCTCCACCGGTGCCCCTACATTTTCATGTCTGCCCATAACGGACGCATTCTACTCAGTTGAGGACAAATTGCGTTACGCGTCATTTAAGAAAAAAAAAAAACAGAAAACAGTCTAAAGACTGTGGTACTACGTGTAGCGGTATTGAATGAAGGATATCTGTTCCGTCCTGGGCATAGGGCTCCAAGGACGATCTTCAAACAAGGAAGACCAATTTATAGTTTATGATGCTAGTAATGGTAAAAGGCTATTTTTGAGGAAGCGAACCATCAAGTAATTTTAACATATCGCGCGACGCATGGTAATCGGTTTACAATCTTTTGTTCTCGGTCTCAATAGCGAACGCTGGCATCATAAACCTCGGGGATTTCCAAAGGGCTCCGCGGTTCTATGTCATTCGGAAATCTAGGTTTTTGTTTTGAACGAAAATTTTACTGCAAATTAGCAAAATTGATGGGTTCTTGGCTTAAATGAATAATTGTTCAATTCCTCGGGAATAAAGCTTTTTAACGAATATGAATTGTAGTTAACTGATAAAAACAATATCAATGATTTTTGATCAAACAAACGTAAAGTATCAAACGCTTTCTACTCTTCAGAATCGTCGTAACACAAAGTAACGCAAAATACAACGTAACGCAAGATTAAATAAACCTTGCGGACTTTCCATGTTCATACAAGGGCGAACAGAACCTCGACATCGGAGGACCGAATCAAATGTCGAAGAAAATCGTTCAAGGAGAAGACTATCATTCGGGAATAGTTGGAGCGTGCGTGATCGACCGTTTGCCAGCGAATTCGGGTCTGTACGGTCAGTAGATCGTAGGTAGCTTTACATGGCCGCTTGTAGCTCCGGCGAACCCCGCCACCGGGAGACAAATGGCGGCGGTTATCTCGGAAGCGGTTGGATGGGGGTGGTCGAAGGGTGGTTGGGGGGCCTGGAGAAAGATAAAGAGAAATACCAGGGAGAAAACTGAAATCGGTGGAACGGCGGCCGTGCGGGTGGAACGAATGGAAAAGCGGAGGCGGTAGCAGGGTGCACGGGCCGGAGTCGAGTAAGGAAGATGGGATGAAAACATCGATTGCAGGGGCTTGTAACACCGCGGTACGAACAGAGGGATCAGGCCGAGCGATAAACCAAGCGGCCTGGAAAATGCCGGATCAACGGCGCGATGTTTCAGCAAAAACTGTCTGGAATCAGTACAGCTCGAGGAGACCGGAGGAAAAGGGGCGGGGGGAGGGGCCGCAAACGGGTCCGAGAAAGAACAGAGAGTTATACTCCTCGTTTCTGCCTACGAGCCCCTACTACGTGCCACTGGCAGACAGATATACGTATATACGTATACATAGCTATCGCGTTATATGCGACATTATATCGTTCAACCCCCTCAGACTTCAACCACCTAACCATCCGACACCACCCCCCCCCCCCCCACCGGCCAGGAACCCCGACGGATTTATGAGGAAAGTAATACGAATTAAACTGACGGCTCTGTCCCTGTTCTATCTGTGTATACAGGGTGGCTCGGAAAATGCGATGTCAGAAGTGATATCAATTGGACGCTCCAGATCACTTCTCCGAGTAATGCAATTTGATAGACTTTTACCGAATTTTTTGGATTTCGGTTGATTCGGATTTTTATTGGATGCGCAGATGGTTCTATGGATCTTTGAATTTGGTAATTAGCTATTAAGAGTTGTAACGAAGACTAGAGTACAGTCATGAATAAGAAGACAGCGAGAAGACTAAATATTTTGAAAATGTTTGCAACATGCTACAAGTTTGTGTTCAAGTATTGTCTAGATTAACAAATCATATAAATACTGGAACTGCCTATTTTGTTATGGAAGAAAGAACATACTAACTAATAAAGGAAGAATGAATATATTAGTAGTAAAGCCACATCATTCCAACAAATTCTTTATTTCTGTAGTAGTAGTTACTAAGAAAGTAAGTAAAAAAGTTAAAGTAAATGATTTTGAGGTGTTTAGGATATCCTGGTTTGAGAGAAAAATGGTTCCGTATAGTAGGACGATCTTCTTACATATGTGATAAGTTAGTAACATACAATCAGAAGCAAATTTTGAATCTAGCGCCACATTTGAACTTCATAGTCCACCTATTGACATAATGTTCAAGCTGATAGATAGATTTAACATCAGATGAAACAAAAAGAAGATGTATAATCAGTAACTTGAATCACTGATAGATGGAGAAATACGTCAATGACTGTAGCAGCTGCAGGTAATGCAAATTTCTACTTTATCAATGTTCCCAATTTTTTAAACTTCGATTAGAAATAATAAGAACAAACTTAAGATAAATACTGACTTTATGGACTTTCATGACTCAGGTTTACAGTGCCCTAAAACTATTACTATTTCGGCATCGCGCTCAGCGTTACCGACAGTTCACGAATTTAAGCATGTTAGCAAGAACCGAATATCCTATATACTGTATATATGTACATCTGTTGTGTAATAATTTTGAAATTTTTAGCTACAAACTATATCTCGATTATTCAACGAAATAAAAAAACCTCAAGAGTCTTGAAAAATCCAATTTTATCGAAATAGTATTTATTCTAGAATTACCAATATTACTATTCAATTAGTATCTCGTCCGAGAAAGTAATTTTTCATTGAAATTCAATTAAATCGAAACGATTGCTATCATTATAGTGCAAATTTCGGATAGCGTTATGAACGTTTATATATTCGTACAGTACATTCTTACTGCCTCTAAATAATATTCAGCACTGGAAGTAGAAATGAAGTATACATGATACTCGCTTCTTGTACGTATACGCGACTATATTTTGCGCCCTGTCGGTAATGTTAGGCTAACCACGAAATGGTAAAAGGACTGTAACTTCTGGATTGTTACATTTACAACTGAATGGGTAAGTTTTTCATTAATCAATTTGTGACATTTTTAAAATTAGTAGGAAATTCATAAAATCCTTGTTTGTTACTGCGAACGCGGCTCAAAGTAGGAGCGCAACCCTCTCTCCTTCCGTCGCACCCCGGGAGCGAGATTGGTATCAGTCGGCTGGCTCGCGCGCGTAACAGCAGGTTGAAACGTGCGCGCGCAGCCCATTTTATTCATTAATAATTCGTTGAAATGGATTCAGGAACTTCCCCTTTCCCAGAGTATGAATAATTTTGAAACTGTATATATTATTGGCCGAATGTAAAATTCCGTATCGGATTGAACTTGTAATTGGCGGCATATGCTTTAAAATCATTGATTTTGGGAGAGTGCAGATGTTGGTATTGTTCGTCGATTCAAATTTCTATAGTATGTGATTAACAATATGGTCGCACGTATTAAATTTGGTAGTGAATTTGATATATATGTGGAGTTTTATTATTATGAAGGTCAGTAAATCGTTTATATCGTTTGACAGGTGTAGGTTAGAATTGAGGAATACATAGCTCGAATAGAAATTGGACGGCGTCTAAACGGCCAGACGTCCAAAAGGAACGAGACCAATCGGCACGGAGTCCAAAAGGAACGCGTCCAATTGGCTCGGCGTCAAAAAGCAACGCGTCCATTCGGCCAGGCGACCGATAGAAACGCGTCCAATAGGGACCGTCCAATCGAGACACGTCCAATTGGGAAACCTCCGTGTCGGCGGGCTTTTCACCTCTGCGCGCTCCCACCAGCATGCGCTCCGTCGAACCACCAACCATCTTCGAGCTGCAACCGGAAGACGGACCGGCCGACAAATCAACGTCCAGCAAATTCACCAGCGCCCACCTAATTTTCCTATTGGCTAAAGAAGGAGCGAAGGAAAAGAAGCTGGAAGAAAATGCAGAACTCCACAGAAAACCGCAGATTTAATTCGACAGTCAAAGAAAGTACACCTTAGAGCTCTATAAATAAAATACATTTTTGCTAAAAGTATTCAAAGTTTGTACCTCTCTCAACAACCTTTCACCAGCAGAGCGGTTCAGCGCTCCACGGGCATGCGAACCATACCGAATTCCCTACATTGAACAATTCAGACCGTAACAACATATAGTAATGTCTCACCATAGTACCCTCATACTGGCCTAAAACGCTCACTAATATAGTGCAGTTACAGAAACCATTGTTTTCTGATTGGTTGACGATTCACTGGTGGGATCTATTGTGGACTAGATGTGTATTAAAATGGTGGGGATAAAAATGTTTTACAATAAGGCACAAACTGCTCTAGTACTACCCTAAAACTGTCATAAAACCATCTTCAAAATACCCTAAGGCAATCCTAAGTGTGTCTTAAAACTATTTTAAAACTGTCCTAAATATGTCCTAATACTGACCTAAAAATGTCATAAATCTACTCTAAAATTGCCCTTAAACTGCATCAAAAGTACCCTGAATGTACCCTAAAGTTATCCTAAAATTATATTGAATCTATGTGTGGGCATTCACACATATCCATATAAGGATAATAAAATGAGAATAATGTTTATATAAAACAATTACTGAATTTTGCAAAGGAGTAGTTTGACTCAGGTCCTATAGATGAACACATAACTACACGCACTGAACCCAACGCAACGAATAATTGTTAATTTGCAATCCCATAGTAACAGTAATGATTGTAGTTTTCGTTTTAATAATAGCGCGTAATTTACCATCAATACATACATGTAAATATTTCAGTATTTATATTTCGAAAAATTGACGTTCTCACCATCTGAGGTTCATCTCTCTGCCATCAACGATGTTGAGATAGAATTTCTTCAAATCTTACAATATTGGTGGGTATATGTGCTGTTGAAACAAAAAGCGCCAATTACAGTGAAGACATTGATCACGTGATGGATTAAGCCGTTTGTTGCCTTGTACAATAACAAGTCCTATTCCTGCACATCTCCAGTTCGCAGCTTGATCTGTTAGCGAGGCTGAACGTAGAAATGTTCTTTGTTTTGATTGGCTGACGATTAATTGCTGAGACAGGATGTACTGTGGATTGGATGCGCAGTAAAATGGAGGGAATGTGCGCGCCAGCTTAGGGAGTAAGAAAAGCGTGTAGAAATAGGTTTGATTACTGTACATACCGGGTCTATCGTCCATCTTTAACGCGTATAAGTATATACACTTTACTTCGACTATTTTCTGTCTGTTTGTTCTTCGAAGGTTAATCTGTGAAGACGAAGCCGTGTTGTTGGCACTATTAAATGTGATTTAGAGCGTCACTTTCTTGCTTTTCGTATGCACGCTAGGTTAAGTTAAAATGTGTGCACCGCGCAAATACATTTAGCGTGCTGATAATGTTTCAGTTTGTGTAAACTTGTATTAAGGTAGTTATTTATTAATTTTTGTGCAGAAGTAGTAACTATGCTAACTTTGTAAATTATATTTACCGTCATAGTTTTAAATAATGCAATGTAATTTTTCTATCGTAATGTTTACTCTATAATATTATTGCTAAATTATAATTACAAACTTTCTTCTTAACTAATGAGTTCACCCGATAAATACTATGTTGCTTTAGTGTTTTATTAGCAACATTATTTTTTTTATATTACAATTTAACAATTTTGATGTTTGTTCTAGAATTTATACATTAAGATGTCGATCCCACCATATTTGTTAGGCCCAAATCCATGGGCCACCATGATGGCCCAACAACAGGCCCATGCGCAATTGGCAGCTGCTCAAGCTCACGCACAAGCAGCAGCTCATGCGCAAGCTGCTCATCATGCTCACATGCAAGCAATAGCAGGGCCTCCATTACCACAAATCCCTAAACAACCCGAAGTTTTATCAGAAGATAAGCTTCAAGAAAAAGGTATTAAATAATTATTATTTTGCATAATACTATATAGAATAGTAAACAATCATGACTGATACAATGTTTATATAAATCTTACTCCATCTTATAGCTCAAAAATGGCAACAACTTCAATCAAAAAGATTTGCAGAGAAGAGAAAATTTGGTTTTGTAGATGCTCAGAAAGAGGATATGCCACCTGAACATATAAGAAAAATTATTAGAGATCATGGAGACATGAGTAGTCGTAAATATAGACATGACAAACGAGTTTATTTAGGGTATATATTTAATGTAATAAACAAAAAAAAATTGAAATTAATAGCTTTATATTGTTGCTGCTTTTTGTTTGTAGAGCATTGAAATATATGCCTCATGCAGTTATGAAACTTTTGGAAAATATGCCAATGCCTTGGGAACAAATTCGTGATGTGAAAGTGCTGTATCATATAACTGGAGCAATTACATTTGTAAATGAAATTCCATGGGTTATAGAACCTGTATATATTGCTCAATGGGGGTAAGAGAGGCAAAAGATACTTTTACTCTGATTTTAGTTCTGTACGGTATTGAACTAATGAAGATTATTTCCATTATGTAGAACAATGTGGATTATGATGCGAAGGGAAAAAAGGGATCGCCGACACTTTAAAAGAATGAGATTTCCGCCTTTCGATGACGAAGAGCCACCGCTAGATTATGCCGACAACGTTTTGGATGTAGAACCTTTAGAAGCTATTCAGATTGAACTTGATTCAGAGGAGGATGAATCTGTTGCTGCTTGGTTTTATGAACACAAACCACTGGTTGGCACAAAGTACGAGTAAACATTTTTTAAAAATTACCATTATCTTTTCGAATTGCGAGCAATATATACGATCTAATGATGAGCCGCGTAGGGGTCCTGAAATCAACTGATGTGTGAGTTGATGGTTCTGATGATTGCACAATTTTGTCTGAGACGAATATTGTGGGTCATCATGAGCTGGACAAAACGCTACACTGAGTAATCTAATTTAATGAGCATCGTAAATTAAATATACTGTAGAAAGAGCCCTAATCTGCAAACTATTCATTACATTACAGACACGTAAATGGGTCTACCTATAGAAGATGGAATTTGACGTTACCTCAAATGGCAACGTTGTACCGCTTAGCTAATCAATTATTAACAGATTTAGTGGATCAAAATTTTTTCTACCTTTTTGATCCAAAATCATTTTTCACCGCGAAAGCGTTAAACATGGCCATACCTGGTGGACCAAAGTTCGAACCATTGGTAAAGGATTCAAACGCGGCCGATGAAGATTGGAATGAGTTTAATGACATAAACAAAATTATAATCAGGCAACCTATAAGAACAGAGTACCGCATCGCATTTCCCTATCTGTACAATAATATGCCACATTTTGTGCATCTATCATGGTAAGTATTAAGGTAGAGAGACGTTCTCTTTGTTTTGTTTGATATTATCCACACAAGTTTTAAGACGAACGAGGTTTTTAGTACAGTGAAGTCTTACTAGCAGTGTGGTAGAGAAAAAAAGTAATGGTGACCGTTATTCGTATCCTTCCTAAAGTGTAGAAGGAAACTGCTGAAATCACCCACATTGTTTTACTTTTCTAAACTTTAAAGGCTTCAATACAAGAGACATGTATAGTCTACATATATTGAACTGTATATGTGTTTACAGGTATCATGCCCCAAATGTTGTTTATATAAAAACCGAAGATCCTGATTTACCTGCATTTTATTTTGATCCATTAATAAATCCTATTTCGCACAGAAACTCCTTGAAGGTAAAATTAATACACATGTAGTTGTTGTACGCTACAGTAACAATGATTTACTTGCATCAAATAATTAATTGCTATCTCATTGTTTTTCAGACTGTAGAACCACAAATCGAAGATGACGAAGATTTTGTGCTCCCTGAAGAAGTGCAGCCGTTCTTACAAGAGACTCCACTATATACTGATAATACTGCGAATGGTATTGCTTTATTGTGGGCACCAAGACCGTTTAATACAAGGTCTGGTAGAACCAGGAGAGCCATCGATATTCCTTTGGTGAAATCTTGGTACAGAGAACACTGTCCTCCTGGGCAGCCTGTTAAGGTCCGTGTCAGCTATCAAAAGTTGTTAAAATATTTCGTTTTGAATGCTTTGAAGCACAGACCTCCAAAACCACAAAAGAAACGTTATTTGTTCCGGTCGTTTAAATCGACAAAGTTCTTCCAAACCACTACAATAGATTGGGTCGAAGCTGGCTTACAAGTATGCAGACAGGGATACAATATGTTGAATCTATTAATTCACAGAAAAAACTTGAATTACCTCCATTTGGATTACAATTTCAATTTGAAACCTGTAAAAACCTTGACTACTAAAGAGAGAAAGAAATCCAGATTCGGAAACGGTGAGTATCGCTCGTGGGGTTTTGTATTTTCATTTGTAACTTCGATATAATTTCTTAGTGTACTTCCTTTCGTAGCTTTCCATTTGTGTCGTGAGATTCTACGTCTAACAAAATTGATTATCGATTCCCACGTGCAGTACCGTCTAAACAACGTTGACGCGTTTCAACTTGCCGACGGTTTACAGTATATCTTTGCACACGTGGGTCAATTGACTGGAATGTATAGGTACAAATACAAACTAATGAGACAAATCAGAATGTGCAAAGATCTAAAGCATTTAATTTATTATCGTTTCAATACAGTGAGTATTTAAAAAAATGTTTACTACTTGGCTTTCAACTAAATACTAAGTTTGTTGACTCTGGATGTGATTGGTAACAGGGTCCTGTTGGAAAAGGACCTGGTTGTGGATTCTGGGCGCCTGGCTGGAGAGTATGGCTCTTCTTCATGAGGGGAATAACACCGTTATTGGAGAGATGGTTGGGTAATCTATTATCCAGACAGTTCGAAGGACGACATTCTAAAGGTGTTGCGAAAACAGTAACCAAGCAGCGTGTGGAATCGCATTTCGACCTTGAATTACGAGCATCAGTGATGCATGATATCGTAGATATGATGCCGGAGGGAATAAAGCAAAATAAAGCCCGAACGATACTTCAGCATCTTAGTGAAGCCTGGAGATGCTGGAAAGCTAATATTCCTTGGAAGGTTTGTCTTTATTAGATTAAATCACATATGCAATGTCAAGCTATAGCATATGGCGACAATGTCTCATTATGAATCAATATCAACAGGTTCCTGGGTTGCCGATTCCTATAGAAAATATGATTCTTCGTTACGTGAAAATGAAGGCTGACTGGTGGACCAATACGGCACATTATAATCGTGAACGTATTAGACGCGGTGCGACCGTCGACAAGACTGTTTGTAAAAAGAATCTTGGTCGTTTAACTCGTTTGTATTTGAAAGCGGAACAGGAACGTCAACACAACTATTTGAAGGTATAGTATACTATAAAATATTCGTGGATTCATGAGTGTTAAAGGAATTACATTTATATTTTCTGTGTTCAAAGGACGGTCCGTACATTTCTCCGGAAGAGGCGGTAGCTATATACACTACAACGGTGCACTGGCTAGAATCTAGAAGATTCGCTCCTATACCTTTCCCACCATTGTCTTATAAACATGACACTAAACTGTTGATATTAGCTTTGGAACGTTTGAAGGAAGCATACAGCGTAAAGTCAAGATTGAATCAAAGCCAACGCGAAGAGCTTGGTTTAATCGAACAAGCCTATGATAATCCACACGAGGCATTGTCTAGAATCAAACGTCATCTTTTGACACAAAGAGCGTTCAAAGAGGTAAACTGAAACTATGCTTGCACTTAAAATCTTGACCTGTTTAATGTAACCTTTTCAACTGTTGTCCGTTTTCCTTTTATAGGTGGGAATCGAATTTATGGATCTTTACAGCCATCTAATTCCAGTTTATGATGTGGAGCCGCTTGAAAAAATTACAGACGCTTACTTGGATCAATATCTATGGTACGAAGCAGACAAACGAAGATTATTCCCGCCATGGGTGAAACCTTCGGACACAGAACCACCTCCATTACTGGTTTACAAATGGTGCCAGGGTATCAATAATTTGCAAGATGTTTGGGATGTTAGCGAAGGAGAATGTAACGTTTTACTGGAATCGAAATTTGAGAAATTGTATGAGAAAATTGACTTGACCTTGTTGAACAGACTGCTTAGATTGATTGTCGATCATAATATAGCCGATTACATGACTGCAAAGAATAATGTTGTTATCAATTACAAGGTACTTTCAAAGAATACAAAACCACAACTGTAGTAGTAGTAATAGCAACAACGGGAAGAAATAAATGCACAAATGTTTGTTTGTTTCTTGTTCATAGGATATGAATCACACAAACAGTTATGGAATAATCAGAGGGTTGCAGTTTGCATCATTCATAGCACAATATTATGGTCTCGTATTGGATTTGCTAGTTCTCGGATTGCAGAGAGCTAGCGAAATGGCTGGACCTCCACAAATGCCAAACGACTTTTTAACTTTTCAAGATGTTGCTTCTGAAACTGCGCATCCGATTAGATTATATTGTAGATACGTGGACAGGATTCATTTGTTTTTAAGGTGGGATCTCTTTAACCCTTTTAAGATAACGAATCCTCCTCTCGAGAGCGTTTTATATGGATCGTTTATTTTCTTCTAGATTCTCTGCTGATGAAGCAAGAGATTTGATTCAGAGATATTTGACGGAACATCCAGATCCTAACAATGAGAATATTGTTGGTTACAATAATAAAAAATGTTGGCCCCGAGATGCGCGAATGCGACTCATGAAGCACGACGTTAACTTGTAAGTACAGATAAGTAAGAATTATTTCTTAATTGAAGAATTTGTTTATTAATATTCAATGTTTGCAGGGGCCGTGCGGTTTTTTGGGATATTAAAAATCGTTTACCTCGTTCTACAACCACGATTCAATGGGAGAATAGTTTCGTTAGCGTGTACAGTAAAGATAATCCGAATTTACTGTTCAACATGAGTGGGTTTGAGTGCAGAATACTACCAAAATGCAGAACCACGCACGAAGAGTTCACGCACAGAGACGGTGTGTGGAATCTGCAAAATGAAATAACAAAGGAAAGAACAGCTCAATGTTTTCTGAGGGTCGATGATGAGAGTTTGCAACGATTCCATAATAGAGTTCGACAAATTCTCATGGCTTCCGGCTCCACGACATTCACGAAAATCGTAAACAAGTGGAACACAGCTTTGATCGGGCTGATGACATATTTCCGTGAAGCTGTGGTGAACACGCAGGAATTGCTGGATTTGTTGGTCAAATGTGAGAACAAGATTCAGACGCGTATCAAAATTGGATTGAACTCAAAAATGCCTTCACGGTTTCCACCGGTAGTGTTTTATACGCCCAAGGAGCTGGGTGGGCTGGGAATGCTTTCCATGGGACATGTTCTGATACCTCAGGTACTCTACTCGGTTGTCCTTTCCAAATAGGAATGTTCTTGTACTATTTTACATAACATTAAATATTATCTTCTATGCAGTCTGACTTGAGGTGGTCAAAGCAAACCGATGTCGGTATTACACATTTCCGTTCTGGTATGAGTCATGATGAGGATCAGCTGATTCCGAATTTGTACCGATACATTCAACCATGGGAATCAGAGTTCATTGATTCACAGAGAGTATGGGCAGAATACGCATTGAAGCGTCAAGAAGCAAACGCTCAAAATCGCAGACTCACTTTGGAAGATCTCGAGGATAGTTGGGACCGTGGTATTCCTAGAATAAATACACTGTTTCAGAAAGACAGGCACACTCTTGCTTACGACAAAGGCTGGAGAATACGTACTGAATTCAAGCAGTATCAGGTATATTATATTATTCCTGGTCGGTGACAATGAACTTTTTGAACATAAATTTTTATCTGGTTATGTTATACGTTATCTAGGTTCTAAAACAAAATCCGTTTTGGTGGACTCATCAACGCCACGACGGTAAACTCTGGAATTTGAACAATTATAGAACAGACATGATTCAAGCCCTCGGTGGTGTAGAGGGTATCTTGGAGCATACGCTTTTCAAGGGAACGTATTTTCCAACATGGGAGGGTCTTTTCTGGTAACAATTTTCTTCTGGTCTCTCCGGGTTACAATTATTATCTGGTCATAAAGTATAACTAATTTATTACTTTCATTTGCTTTTCAGGGAGAAAGCGTCCGGTTTCGAAGAATCTATGAAATACAAAAAATTAACTAACGCGCAGAGGTCTGGTTTGAATCAAATTCCGAATCGACGATTTACATTATGGTGGTCTCCAACTATTAATAGAGCTAACGTGTACGTTGGTTTCCAGGTAAAGTATTTTTCGCCATTAAATGCTAGAACCTTTGCATGCGGTCTCTTCAAATAATATTAATTAATGTTGTTACTGATTTGACAAGGTGCAATTGGACTTGACAGGAATATTTATGCATGGTAAAATCCCAACATTGAAGATATCTTTGATCCAAATTTTCCGTGCCCATTTATGGCAGAAGGTACATGAATCCATTGTCATGGATCTTTGCCAAGTGTTCGACCAAGAATTAGACGCACTAGAAATCGAAACAGTTCAGAAGGAAACTATACATCCCAGAAAATCCTATAAAATGAATTCTTCGTGCGCTGATATCTTACTTTTCTCGGCGTACAAATGGAATGTCTCGAGGCCATCTTTATTAGCTGATTCAAAGTAATAGTTGTTCTTTTCTTTCTATTTCATATCTACCCCCAGCAATTACATTTAAATATTATTTAATAGAGATCTAATGGATAACACCACCACGCAAAAATATTGGATAGATGTGCAACTTCGATGGGGAGATTATGATTCTCACGATATTGAACGATATGCCAGAGCTAAATTTTTGGATTACACCACAGATAATATGTCTATTTATCCATCACCGACAGGTTTACTCATTGCCATTGATTTGGCGTATAATTTACACAGGCAAGTACTAATAATGTAAAAGCATCAAAAGCAAATAGATTTATAATCTGAAAAAATAATATTCTTCTAATAAATAATGTTAATTCGGTAGTGCGTACGGAAACTGGTTCCCAGGGTGCAAACCTCTTATACAACAAGCAATGGCGAAAATCATGAAAGCAAACCCTGCTTTGTATGTGTTACGAGAACGTATTAGAAAAGCGTTGCAACTCTACTCATCGGAACCTACGGAGCCGTATTTATCTTCTCAGAATTATGGAGAACTCTTCTCGAATCAAATCATTTGGTATGTTTATTTCTATTTCGTTGGGCGAGTTATTGCAACGGAAAAGAAAATAATTCTTAGTTTATTAATCTCGTTAGGTTTGTGGACGACACCAATGTATATCGTGTTACTATCCACAAAACTTTTGAAGGTAATTTAACCACGAAACCTATAAATGGAGCCATTTTCATTTTCAATCCTCGGACTGGACAGTTATTCTTGAAGATAATTCATACGTCTGTTTGGGCTGGTCAGAAGCGTTTGGGTCAGGTCTGTAAATGAGATTTCTGTATTCTGACAGTTATAAAAAATGAGATTGATTTGTATATTGTTCTCGTAATAGTTGGCTAAATGGAAAACAGCTGAGGAAGTAGCTGCGTTAATTCGGTCTCTACCAGTGGAAGAACAACCCAAGCAAATCATTGTGACCAGAAAAGGAATGTTGGATCCTTTGGAAGTGCACTTGCTCGACTTTCCTAACATTGTCATCAAAGGATCGGAACTTCAGCTACCATTCCAAGCCTGCTTGAAAGTCGAGAAATTTGGCGACCTAATTCTGAAAGCTACCGAACCGCAAATGGTGTTGTTCAATTTGTATGACGATTGGTTAAAGACTATCTCATCGTACACGGTATTTATACAGAGATACTCTATTTTGTTCAACCTACGTGACACAGGAATGACTAAATAATTGAGTTGATACCTTTTCTAGGCGTTTTCCCGTTTGATCCTTATACTTCGTGCTTTACACGTTAATACTGAGAGGACGAAAGTTGTATTGAAACCCGACAAGACAACTATCACAGAACCTCATCATATATGGCCCTCTTTGACAGACGACGAATGGATTAAAGTAGAGGTGCAACTAAAAGATTTGATACTGGCTGATTATGGCAAGAAGAACAAGTACGTGTTTTTTCACATTTCGAAGTATCCTAAATCTATGAAAGGATTAGGGATAAAGTTATTACTTTTTTTAGCGTAAATGTCGCGTCTCTGACCCAATCGGAGATTCGGGACATCATCTTGGGTATGGAGATAAGCGCGCCATCCGCTCAACGTCAACAAATCGCTGAGATAGAGAAGCAGACGAAGGAACAATCGCAGCTTACGGCGACGACCACGAGAACGGTGAACAAACACGGCGACGAAATTATTACGGCAACTACTTCAAACTATGAGACGCAAACATTCAGTTCAAAGACTGAATGGCGAGTAAGAGCAATTTCCGCCACTAACTTGCATCTTCGAACGAATCACATTTATGTATCCTCCGATGATATCAAAGAGACTGGTTACACTTACATATTACCAAAGAATGTTCTCAAGAAGTTTGTTACGATATCTGATTTACGGGCACAGGTATATAATTGTCCATATTTGCATTGTATTTTATTATACATACATGTATACTCAACAGAGTCAGATTATTGTTGTTCTTTTTGTTTGCAGATCGCAGGATACTTGTACGGCATTAGTCCTCCAGACAACCCTCAAGTAAAAGAAATCAGGTGCATAGTGATGGCTCCTCAGTGGGGGACCCATCAGACCGTTCACTTACCCAATACGCTCCCCAATCATCAATATTTGAAAGAGATGGAACCTCTCGGCTGGATCCACACTCAGCCGAATGAATTACCACAGTTGTCACCGCAGGTACTTTCCATGTTATTGTTTAAGTGCTTTTCCATTTACGGAATATTCCATCGATATCATCATTGATTTATTACTGTAATCTTGGCTTCATTACTATTTATCTCACATAGTAGAAATAATTGTTTTTGAATTTGCTTGGGCATTGATTAGGACATATCCACACATGCCCGAATAATGGCAGAAAATCCAATTTGGGACGGAGAAAAGACTATCGTAATTACTTGCAGTTTTACGCCAGGATCTTGTTCGCTTACCGCTTACAAGTTGACACCCAGGTTTGTATACGCCTATTTGTCATAATTTTTTATTTATCTTTGAGTTATCTACTCTGTTTTTTTAGTGGTTTTGAATGGGGAAAGCAAAATACCGACAAAGGAAATAATCCCAAGGGATATTTGCCGAGTCACTACGAAAAGGTACAAATGTTGCTTTCCGATCGTTTCTTGGGATTCTTTATGGTTCCAAGTCAAGGCTCGTGGAACTACAACTTCATGGGTAAGGAATTCTTTTTAACATGTTGACATTAAATTAGGTTTTTGATGCTAATTTCTATATACGTAATTATAGGCGTAAGGCACGATCCAAACATGAAATACGAGCTTCAGTTGGCAAATCCAAAAGAATTTTATCATGAGATTCATCGACCAGCACATTTCTTAAATTTTTCAAGTCTGGAAGATGGGGAAGGTGTCGGTGCTGACCGAGAAGATGTATTTGCTTAAATAAGACTAAAAGAGTGGAAGAAACCAGCGACGAGGGAAATTGATAATTGAAAATATTTTCACCTGTATATAAAATGTTTTAAGGAACCGTGAACATATGAGCAAGCATATTCAACAAGCATAATGCTAGGCAGATGAATCGAGAATGTTCGATGGATATGTCTCTCATCGATGCGTTTTTGTAGCTGCTTGTACGTTGCGGGTAACTGGACAGATTTTCTACACGTGTTGCGCGGTTAAATATAATATCATAGTTGACTCAAGTTTCACAGTAACATGCACGCGCATCGACTATAGTTAGCAGGTAAAATGGTATTGTATTACGTATAAAATACTTGACGTTTGTACTATACTTTAATATTGATTAAGAATAAAAAATACATAATTTATACACGTGTGATACATATATGAAAGAAATGTTAGAAAATTTATTTGTACAGCACAGTGTGTCTCGTACAGATAAGGCGCTAAACATTTATTACACTTCCAAAATTATACTTGTACGTTGGATGATATGCTTCGGTAATTCCCTTAGCATGCTGCATAAAATCATCAATAAAGTGAAAATCGTGATCAAGGAGAATATGCATTATGTAACCTGAATATAACAGTTGCAAGTGGAATTATGTTTAAATGCGACTCATTTTTTAAAACCAACGTAAAATGAATTAAAACCATAGCTACGACAATATATCGCTATAGCTATAACTGCGGCTATAGCCATAACTAGACTGTACATTTTGTGTATTTGTAACTATAAATACTAAAGCTTCAACAAGAACTAATAAACTTTTTATTTCATTTTTGTTATACCAAATAGCTTATCCATTTCACTCCAGCCTGTATATTGTAAAAATAATAAAAAATAGTATAATCAGTACAAGTATTTACAGTCTAGTTATAATGTCGACAACTCAACGACTAGATAAAATATTTTTGGCGTTCTGTTCTCTTATCGTTCGATCATACGAAATTGTGAAGTTCAAGCAAAATGATAGATTCAGCACATCGGAATCAGGAAAACATTTGAGTACGAATGTTACGATACACCTAGATAATAGAGGTCTTTCAAATTGAAATCCAGATACCGGTTACAATGAGTATTCCGAGTATAAGTAGTAAGATCTTTACTCGGCAAACGATTCGCGATAGACGATGAAGAGAAGCATCAAATAGCTTATAGATTCTTTATCGTAATTGCATCGCTTAATGTGTCGTGCATATAAAAAGTTTCTGCACTTATGTTAAGCAAAGTCGATATTGTTACATAACGGTATTCGATCTCCCTTGAAGCAACATTGATGCTGATGTTGGAGTAGATGTGAACGTATGTGTAGTCGGGACATTTGGTAACGCCATTACCTGTGTTGAAGCCACAGAATTGGTGGTGCAAGTTCGAGATGCCGAACTATGATACGCACTACGTGTTGAATTTCTCGAGAGAATGCTGCGTCCGTGGCAGCGAATTCTCTTCAAAAGCAGTCGCCTGATTTTCTCTTTCCAAACGAAGATCAAGAAGATTATTACACCTTGCAAGGTGTTCGTCAGATCGGACAGGTACCAAATATACCTTGGCTCGTTGTTGCACATCCACGATATTATTTCCATCGACCAGTTGATGCCCATCACAATAAATAGTTTCAGATATAGATTGAACCTACGAAATGTGCATTAAAAGTTTACTTGAATTATGCAGATGTTACTGTACATTGAAGTAACGTTTAGAGTTTAATAGCAGTGTAACTGATACATACGTATCACGTAATGTATACGTACAAGAAGGATCAAGGAGGAATACTGTTGCGTGAACGAGACCGGATGGATATATTTTTACTGTATCGGAGGAACTCGTCATTATGAAAACAAATCAAAGCATGGGAAAACGTTCGTTTCACTCAATCTATGAGGACATCTAAAAATAATATTTTCATTGTAAACGCGGCAACGATAAGAGCAATTTACGGGACTTATGTTTCTTTGTCGTAGTAGCAACCATGATGTACTTTCCTCCTTGATTCGATTAAAAGAGGAAGGAAACTCCGAAGGGAGACGAACCATTGTTTCTTGTCGTCGTGACGTCTACTATCGACGCCTCTTAAATGATTGGCCGTGTCCTTTTTGTGTTGTACAATCTTCATTGACGTGGAGATGAACAGGCATATGTTACATATCACCGTAATGCCCATGGGACAGTAAAAATATATCGCTCTTGCTATATCCGCTATTAAAAATACAATTAAAAGACATAAGTGTTTCAAACCGTAAAAGTTTGTATTGTTTTAAAAAAATTATCTTTCCCTGGAATGAAAAATTTGCTACAACGCTCTTTCATTCAAACTATTAAAATACATATGTCGTAATTAGGTATATTGACGTTAGCCTGATACCGTTGAAATGTTATGCTGTTATATGGACGACAAATACCTAATCGCAAAACGGAACCGAATTTCCGTTCGACTTAATGGTAATGCCGATTACGTTACCGTAAAGCGATTGCGATAACTTACTCAGGAACCAACAAGTTTGTACTGCGAATTGTGGACGAATAAAATGGTCGGGAATGCTGTGAAGATTGTCCATGAGTGCGCAAATACTGGTGAGGATGGTCGCGAATCCCCAAGCGTAGATCGAGTATATCAGAAATTTCTTTCGTTCCCTCTGTTTGACACTCCCCTGAAGCGATCGGAAGCCTCTGAAAATAATCGTGTCAAATAATGTCCCTCCGCTAGTCGATTAGAAATCGGAAAACGAAGACATTCTTCTCTTATACAGTACTTTCTTCCAATATTTCGTATTTTTATTCATTGCTATTCCTCATCACTTTTCCTACTACTGAACCAACATGTTCACGTTCCTATGTATTTTAAAGACGACTTTCCTAATACATTGTTCGTTTAATAGTACTGAGTCAATATACAACAAAAATGATATACACATTTTATTTCAGTGACGAGTAAATAATGCGTACTGTTCATTTGATTCGATCCTTACATATCGAGAGTAATTAGCAAGAGTACTGTAATAGGATATAATTAATAAAACCACAAACGAGTTCGACGTAAACAAAGTTACGCATCACGCTTGTGGATTTACCATGACGCATCATGGTTTCATCGTGGAGCGACTAGCGAAAAAGAAATTGAAACGTTCGCATGTTCGGCGAAGTCCACTTTGTGCTTGCTTTCAGTCGTTGTCGGTTTTACGCCAGGCAATCGAATCGATGAACAACCGAAAATAGTGTAGCTGAAAGCGTGATTGTAATGCGAAGAGTAAATATTCGGGCCTCTACGAGCACGTAACCAATATAGGGCATATTTGTTCACGTATATACACGTATATCCCACACATATGAAATAAGATATACGCGTGTACGGTGTAGGTTTATATTATGAGAACAAGGGTGAACCAGAGGCGTGCGTGCGAATGTCAACGCGATCACACCCATATCCATGCTTCGTGTCATTTACGTTGTGCGCCGTATGTCGTGTGTCACCGATCCAGAAAATGCATTAGTATGAAAAAAGGGCTTGGCAGGCACCTTAGTTACGAGCAAAAAGATCGTGTTAACGATTATGTTTATCGGCACGACATTATGTTGAAAACCGCAAACACTGTTTTCGGAGAACGTCCGCCTACTTCGCGGAAGCTTTTGTAGGGCAGCTGAAAAATCGGTAAGACCGACGGAAAGGCAAACACCACGATCGAGTATTTATACATATAAATTTTCGCCTAACATACGGGATATGCGACGAACGTGTCTTTCGGAAAGAATTCAACGGAATTTGAAGTTGCGTTGTAACTGGTATTCGGATCCGTTCGCGTTGGCGTCAGCATCGAAGAAAAGACCGTTTCTCGGCATTCGAGATTTGTTTGGACTATACGTCACGATTTGTTTGCTGTACACCTGGCGTTCTATAGATACATAAGTAGATCGAAAAGTTTGATGAGAGCGCCACTCGATGTAGAGACGTCGTAAGTCGCGGTTAATTGCGAAAACGGCTGTTATAATTTCAGATTTCCAAAGCTTGCGCATAGAAATAGATGTGCGAAGGTCCAGCGAAACCCGTAAAACCCGACGAAGAAATATTTTGGGAAACACGCGAAACCGGAAACACTTTTCACACAAGGAGTAGCTCCCGTGTTTGGTATCTGTAAGACCGTTTTTCCTTTAACAAAACTGATAATGCGATAATAAGTGAACAGCAAACACACTCATGCACTACGTAGCCTAAACATGGAGAGGGTTTAGATTAAACATGACAGACGGTCCTCGTTTGCTCGTAAAATCTATCGATTCTCATCTATATCAATTAATCAGGACGAATTAAAGACGCGATTCGAGCCGAGTCAAGAGCTACTGCCGTCAGCACCCCGTTTAGGTGATAAAACACTCAGAAAGAGCTATTCGTTTACTTCATGGTCCGATCGAAATTAATTTAAGAACGTTTGCAGTGTATACACGTGCCGTCACGATCCGGATATTAATTCCCATTCTATCGTAATCAATTTTCCTCGATGTTTGTGAACTATCGAATTTCTCTTGTTCAACCGAGAGAATAAAAGGTAGCGTATTAGTGTGCATACTTATACATATATTGGGTTGGGGAATAAGTTCGTAGCGTTTTTTTTCTTTTATTTTACAACGATTCGTTGCTGTTTGACAAAGTGTATAATATTTATTCGATAGAGCTGTTTTTGCTCCACAAAACAGTGCTAATTAAATTTTTCAATCATTTAATTTGTCATTACATTTGAAGCTGTAGCGACACAAGGTTGGCGATCGTAATAACCATTTCAGCTGTTCGCTTGCAGATTCCAAGTGTTTGGCGAGAAAAATTATTCCTTGACGTTTGCAAGGATGGAAATTACATTATTCCTTTATTTATTTATTAATTTCACGTAATAAAAAAAATAATAAATAGTAAATAATAGATTAATTTATTGTTATAACTATTACCACAGTTTTGTAGAGCAGAAACAGCTCTATCGAATAAATATTATACATTTTCTTTCAGCACGATTACGTCGCAAAGAAGACGTTTTACCTGGATCGGTGTAGCGATAAGATTAGAATTGCATTTCCCGCGATACTAAACTATCTTGACGAAGGAATAGAAAAAGACCAAAAGTGTTCCACTTACCCGAACGTCCACCAAATATCGAAGCACATCACGTTTAACCAGAAAAAGCTTGCCAGGAACGAGAAGTAGATGATGTAAGCTGAAAGAAACAATGTCGCGTCAGAATCATAGCGTATGACGATTTATAACAGATATTGTTGGTTGTTTAATTGTTAAGCAATCCTTAATTGGTAAATAAATGGCTGTGAATGGTAAATGTAATAGATAAAGGAAAAAAACGACGCGCTCCCAAGAACCTCTGACTCATATTCCGGTTAAGCGGAGACAATTTCTGAATTTTTGTTTGATCGAATAAAAAATCGCTTTAAAACACGGGGTTCCAATAACATCGACGAAATTGATGAAACGACGGGGTGTACCAAAAGCATAACACATGGAATCCGAAATGTTTTTTGGCGGCGTGGTCTGCATGATTGTAAGTAGAATGTAGGCGATCAGCAGAGTGGCGATGTATCCGCGAAGCGTGAGTCCGTGCATATTGTTCAGCTCTGGTATCACGGTGTACACGAGAAAGGTTGCGAAGAGGAATGGTGTGGACAAGATCATTCCAATCGGATATCCCACATTGAGATTATCATTGATTACTTCGTCCTCTTCAATGAAGCAGAGCAATACGTCGAACTTGTCGTAGGCCACACGGCCGAGACAGTAATCGGCCCCAGTCAGGTAAGTGTTCTTGGGCGGTCTGTAGATCTTGCCATTATCGAGGAGCTTGTATGCGTCGCTGGGATACTTTTCGGGGTTCAATTTGAACCGACCCTTTTCGCAAGGAGAAGCAATGGTGAAGCGAAACCGATCCACTTTCGGTGATTCCTCCAGTAACTCGAACTCACCACCGTCACGATAAAGGGCTGGAAAGCGCACAGAGTCGTTTATACCGGCGTGCTCGCATTGTCTTTTTATCACCCGCTCCTCAAGCGGACAACAGAGGACAACCGTGATTCGAGGTGTATGAGCAACGGATCGTCGGTCCTTTGTCTCAATTCCAATGAATTCGGGTATTGAGAAACACTCCAGGCTTATTGCGTGAATCAATATCACAGATAACAACGATACCAACCACGTCGTGGATACCATTTTCGAACCAGGAAGGACACGAATCAACATCTTGGTAGGTACGTACTCACGAACTGACTGTTTATCAATGAGTCTTTGCTGATTTGTCGCGGTCAGACCAAGCGCATTATCATGCGGAAACAACCAACCAAACTAATCTTTCTTCCATCATACTAGGAGTGTCCTTTCACCCGTCCTATGCGACCTTGACACGATATGACGACACGAGTTACATTAAGCTTCGATTCAACCCCTGCGAGGTAGACGCTTTCAACAATTATGTGATACCCGTGGCTAGTTTTGCCCATTCAAATCATTACATATACCACTTATTCGTTTACTTATTTTTAACCCCTTAATGTTCATGTTAATGTCTAACTTTAATATAAACTTTATTTTTTATACTATGTTTCATATTGTACAGCTATAAACCTGCACAAGAGCTTTTACCACACGCAGACCGAATGATGTCAGTTTTCTGTTAACAATCAAATGAAAATCAATCATTGTGCCTTAACCCTTTTAGCACCGAACGACGATATATCGGATATCCGTCGACACGAGTTAGTTTCTCTGGACCGTAATCGCAATATTACACATTTTTAGTAGACAGAGAACTAACTATAAATATTTATAATAACAGCTATATTTTTTTAGTGGCGTATTACCAGCTGCACGATCCTCTTGGGTATTAGATTTGTCTGACGCTTGCCGTGCATCATATTCGATGATAACGAGGATAACGTGTCGCGTTATCCTTTCCAAATGATTGCAAAATGCAATGCTTATACACCATACTACCAGATGCATATAAAGCGATGGCCAAACAATGATTTTTTCTATGTGTAATTACGTTTTGAAAAAGAAAAATTACTTTGTACGATTTTCATTATGTCTTATATTTATGTTATTCTTATGATTTTTAACAAATATCGAAACTCCATTGGTATTGATTTATTCTCCATTCCTTTCGCAATATGCTGCTTTTTGAATTTTGTAAATATCACGCCTACTTTGGTTTTTACGAGCATTTTCGCAAACCTCTACAAATTCGTCGATTCGGCCCGGTATTCTTCGCCTAGGTACGCTCCTTTCGCTCGGTGCTAAAAGGGTTAAGGAGTTAACCAGCTTTATTAACCTAATGTAGGTGAATCGAATTTAAATGACTAGTCGTTTAAATCGACTGTCAAATTATTTGAATTTTCATAAAACCTTTGTAACTTTGAGTAAAGATACAGTCTACTTTTCTATGCTAGGATCATTCTGAATGCAAGGTGCAATGTGAACCCCTGCAAACTGTAACCTAGATGGTGTCGGATATCTGCTATCGAATGTATTATCGAACAATGGGTTTTAAATGCGTTGGCTAAAGAAATATGTGGACAATACTCATTGCACTACAGTTTACACATGTTCCAATCAGAAACATTACATATAAACATAACTTTGTTCTTCAAAAAGCTATCGAAAAGATGTATTAGCCCATTTAGCCTGTTAGGTTTTCTTTAATTGACGTCGCTTCACTTCATTCCGTATCGTTCCTGTACCGATTTTGATAAAAAAGAGGGAAGAAGAAAATGAATAGCTTACCAATGGTGGAACAGAGGCCAGTTGCAATGCTCGAAAACAGCTTGGGCAGTGCGAGGAAGGTGTAGGCAAGGATAAGACAGGCGACGTAGCACATCAGGGTCTTGCCGTATAGGCTTCTCAGTTCCGGAATGATCGCATAAACAAGAAAGGTCGCGAGGAAGAACGGAATGGAAATCATCATGCCGATACTGTACGATTTCTCATGTTCGGTTCCTCCGTCTTCCTTCGACGCGGCGTACTTCGAAACACAGACAATCACGCCGATCCTCTGAAAGGATTCTTTCCAATCGAGACAGTAGCTCCAGGGAGGAAAAGTGTTCGAATTAGTTCGCAGCATGCCATTCTCTTCGAAAACGAACATGTCTTCGTCGTATTCTTCAGGCTCAAGCATGTATTTGTAAGTGTTCTCTGGACAGTCCATGGCCTCGACGACATTGAATAGCTCCCGGGCGAAGATGTCGCGGCCCCCTTCGTCTCGAACGATCTCTGAGGCAAGGTGATGTCGTTGGAGAATCAAATCGGGAACGTACGAGTTTGCATTGACCGGTAGTCGGGTACATTTCGGCCGATTGCCCATACCAAGCATCATGTTGTGACCGCAACATTTCTGCACGCAGATCCTCAGATTGCACACGCACCCGATTGTTTTGTTTCCGAGCACCTGATAAGAACCCACCGGAAACCGTAATTGATCGTACATTAATGTTTCATTCTTGAGCCGTTGTATTTTCTTCTCCTCCAAAACGATACCGCGAAACGGTCGGCAGAACCCATCTTTACCCTGCTCCTCGAACTTCTCGCCCTCGAGGAAATATCCGCACCCGTATCCGAACCAACAGACGGACATCAACGAAATCCCACGAAACACGAATCCTCTTCGCATCCTGACAGGAATTTACGTCAGCAACCCTTCTTTAAACTTTCCAGGCAGGTCGGATCCTTGTCTCCGCGTTGCTCATCTTGTGCCGTGTAAAACCTCCGTATACCGATAAGCTAAATTCAATATTTGGTCAAATGCGTTGTCGATCGCTGTCAAAAATCCCGGTAAAATAACTCGAGCTGATTTCGACTGCTTGAACAGTCTTTGACTGTCCTCCGCACTGTCCGAGTTGCCGCGCAAGTTGTCTCGATCCCGGTGCGAATATCGCGACAATCAACGCCACCCGCACAGCTACGTCGCCGTCAAGTAGCTTCCAGAGGATCAACCACCCTTCTATTCTCGCTCCGTTTTCTCATACCGTTCATCGATCCAAAGCTCAGGTTCGAGAAAGCATTATGATCAGTAACTAGAGCGCAGCACTTCCTCTTTTCGGCAATACCCGGCGAATCTTCCCACACAAACCTTCGTGTTTCTTTAAATCATTACCTCTGGACCTGGATCTCATGGACAGACTATGCTAAGAACTCTTTATTTTTTTAACAAACACAATATTTTCATGCCTGTGGATGTTAAGCAGATCTAATTGAAAACTTTGTAAATCACGCGCGCAAGTACCTTGAGCAATCTATGTACAGAAGGTTCAGGAAAATGTTCAGGCCTTTTAAAAATTCAACCGAATGACATGAAAATTTTTTTGGGAAGACTAGATTACTATTTACAACCGCCAGGATTATGCAAGTAGTGCAAATACGTTTGCTCTAGCGTCTTCTTGCCACCTCTGTACTGTACTAAAGAATGTGTATACAATTTTTACGAGAATTGAAAATACCATCAAAATTTGTTAGCGTTATTATAATTTACGAAGAATTAAAAATCGTGGAAATAGACGTTGGAGAAATACAGGGTAACAGTTGAAATTAATTATTGTTTAGGATAGCTTATATACGGATTGGTGACGGGTCGGCTATTTATGGGAAACGTTGGGAATTTTCTCACATCCTGATCCTCTGGTGGCAAGTGTTGTGAGTGGCCAGCATATGTGTAATAAAGATAGATTACCCGAAAGGGGCGTTGAGCAGAACAAATTTTGAAAACAATAACACAAGTTGAAACCAGATTAGCCGAATGTCTTCCGTCTTCGTATCACTTTTGCTACCGTGAAAGAGTGCAGCCTTCCGCTTTTCTGTTTCGTCTGCAAGATATCTTCCATTTTCATTTGTAATCTAAGAACCTGATAACCTGATATGACGAGTTAACTCGTCATCAAAGATTGCTGCTCCAATACGCATGCGTGTTTACCATGTATGTACATACAAAATTTTCAAAATTTAAAGATTGCGCGCGTATATCAAGAATCAACATATAATTAGCTTGTTATTACCACTGCGCTAGTACGATGTTTTCCCACGTTTTTATTGGTCAAATATAGAATTTTTGTTGACTTCAGCAGTGGAACCGAAATTGCATCGTATCGATGATGAAAATATGAATTTCATTTATAAAATAGCACTATAAAATAAAAATGTTCGAGGAATATTTTACTAACATCAATATGTTGTTCACGATCTTGATTAGTATATCTTCGATAAAATGAAATTCGTGTTTTTCACCCCATTCTGATTGTTTTATCTCTCATATCTCCTACTTCATTTCCTATGTCATTGTCAGAGAATATCAAACTTCCCCCTTTCTATACGATCTAACAAATAATAAAATAATAGCAAAGACCTATGTTGTTTCTAAATAGTATCGATAGTATCGATCACTCGCTTCAATTGCGATTTCATCTTTTTCCTTAAGACCGCATAAAAATGTATGGTACCAGAAATGACACCATAACCTTGAGACACATACGTAAATATGTACAAAGCAAACATTATCAAATATATAAGGGCCATATTGAGTTCGCATACACATATGTGTATATACATATATAAGATAATCTTTATACACCAGGTTGGGTGATGTAACATATCTCACAACAGCCGTTACAGTTTATAGACAATTTCCTGTCTTTCTTGGTACATTATACGTGTGCATACATACTATACATACTGGCGTAGCTTAGAATCCGTCTGTGATACTAAGTCTGTGATACATACTTGTATCGAATACTGTTGTACATGATATCAGCAATACCTACAGATGGCAAGAACAAAAGTTCCACGGTGTCCAAAAGTTTAACGGTGTCGTTTTGTAAAATTACGACGATTATTAATTGTTTTACGGGTTTCGAACGACGCGGTTAAAAAGATCGATATTCTCGAGCAACCTGTTGGTGTGAATTTGGTACACAGATGGCAAATTTGGAGAACTTGAAGTTAATATGGAAGCAGGCGGACGCAGTTACTTTCGATGTTGATTCCACTTTAATCCAGGAAGAAGGAATCGATGAACTCGCAAAATTTTGCGGAAAAGGAGAGGAGGTTGCTGCTTTGTAAGAGTTATTGTTTATAAAACGATTTTGTTTTCGGCTTTCTTTGTTTCTAGAGCCATTTTGAACACGAATTCGAACGGACCCCGATCAAATCGTTCGATGATGGACAAAATTGAATCTGAATATTTTTTAGGACGAAACGGGCGATGCAGGGACACACTACATTTCGACAATCTTTGACGAACCGATTGAATATCATAAATCCCAATTTGACTCAAATAAAGCAGTTTCTATCGTCTCATCCGCCGAAACTCTCACCTGGCATTGAGTAGGGAACGATTTCAGTCGACAAAATGTAAATGTTACAGTTTACGTCGTCTTCTCTAAAATTCCTTATGAAAATTTCAGAGCTCTGGTAACAGCCCTTCGAGCGCATAAAAAACAAGTGTTTCTAATTTCTGGTGGCTTTCGTTGTTTAATTGCGCCAGTAGCGGTAGCGCTTGCTATTCCATTAGAAAATGTGTTTGCAAATAGACTAAAATTCTATTTCACGGGTTATTATTTGTTTCTGTTTGCATAAGCAAAGTATAATTACTGTTAGTATATGTTAATCTTTAAAGGCGCCTTTTACAGGAGAATATGCTGGATTTGATGAGAATCAACCCACTGTAGAAAATGGTGGGAAAGCAAAAGTAATCCAATATCTAAAAAATGAAAGGGGTATTAAATCTGTAGTTCACATTGGAGATGGAGCAACAGATTTAGAGACTGCTCCAGTAGCAGATCTATTTGTGGGTAGGTTCTACTAATACTGACAATTTTAATTAATTCAATTTATCATTTAATTTCTATTGAATAAAATCTTATTCCTATTTCATTTTGTTTAGGATATGGAGGAGTTGTAGTGAGAGAAAGTGTACAATCAGGATCTTCATGGTACATTACCAATTTTGATCAACTTTTGAATGCTTTATAAAAACGTACAATATAACATTTTCATAGAAACATTCGTCTTGTACGTCAGTAAAATCCATGACTTCTTTATTGCAATTTACTTCAAAACAATAGTGTCCATATCGATTGAATGAACAAGAAACATTATAAAGAGTATCTTCTTTGCATGTATCATATAGTAACAACGCTGATATAGTTCTATATTGTCTTACATAAATATCATTACCTAATCGCATTCTGTTATAGAATACGATTTATCGTACGAAACCCAACATTAAAATTCTATAAAATGACTCTAATTATAAGTCGATACTGACATTTCTACGTACTTATCAGAAGTACTGGTATACAAAAACATATGTTCCGTATGTGTTACGAAACAAATCTATTTAAAACAACAGATATAACACATTTGACTCGCATTAGATAGTGTTTTCCTCTCTTTTCATTGTCTGGGAACTCATGGGTCAATTGTGTATCTATTTATTATATATCCTTTTTCCGTAACATTATGAAATTTTTTATTTCCCTTATGCTTGTCCAGTAATTACTGACAATTTTTCACTCTTCCTTGTTTCTTCTTCTTTACCCATTCTTGAATTCTGTGTTGAAGTTCGCTGTTCGATTCTACCGCATCCATCGTGAGAGGAGATCGATTAAACGGATCTGTTTGATCGCTTAGCAAATGCCTAAATAAGATCACATCGTACGGTTTTAAATACGGATTTTAAGTGAACAAAAAATGATATATATTAACCTTGCAATGGTCTGGCGATCAATCGTTATCTTTGAAGAGGGTAAAATTACAGGGTCTGTCATTAGAGTAGACATGATAGGATCAAGAAACTCCTCAGGGGCATCTACCAATATTTCGTCCTCCTCTCTCTTTTGACTCGCGGCTGCTTCTACGTTTTTCGCGAACTGATTCAAATCGCCTAGTATACCCACACCACCGATACGAACTAAAATGTTATCAATAATTACAAATAATTAAAATTAATTGTGAACCGATAAGCCATTAATAAGTAATGTCTATTTACCCAGAACATTGTCGGCCAATTGAAAAAGCTCAGGACTATATGATCGACCGTCTTGAGAAACTGCCAAGGTGAATGATTCGACTTGACTAAGATTTACATAAATCTCACATATATTCAGCACCAAATTTGCTGGATCAAATGCGTATTCCTTTTGATCATTCACCTAGAATCAAATAAATTTATTACATCAGTATTTTATTGTTATGGTACGTGTGTGATGCTTGATTATTCTTCCTTTCTACCTTCAAGTTTTTTTTATTC
The DNA here is from genome assembly GCF_028453695.1 of Augochlora pura. Classification (NCBI taxonomy): domain Eukaryota; kingdom Metazoa; phylum Arthropoda; class Insecta; order Hymenoptera; family Halictidae; genus Augochlora; species Augochlora pura. The sequence goes on from NC_135778.1 coordinate 11,266,732, forward strand.
GGTCCAACTAATTGAAGCAGCAAATAATTAAGCATCGAAGCAATACGATCGACCATTGTTGGATGACAAAAAATCGATTTTATCTCTGTCGTCAACATCTTTAATGATTCTATTGTTTTTTTACCCAATATATTATCAAATTTAGCGATCATTCCGAGATTGAGCAAATACTGAGCTTGCTGGTCACGTTCATGTTGTGGTAATCTATTCCATTCTCCGTTTTCCCTTTAAATTCAGATTAATGTCACATTATAAAAACCAAGAAAATTAAGAAATTACGTACGAGTACAACATACATGAAATCGTATACCTTGCCTGGATCAATTGTTTTAACTGGGCCATATTTGAAAGTGCTTCATCTAATAAAAATACCGCATCATTCATTAAAAGATTTATAAAACGCAAAAACAATGGCGGTTGTGCTGCTTCCATATTGGCTTCCGCTTCTTCAGCTAAAGCACTGGAAATAACAAATTTCAAGTAAATATAAACGAAAGTATATTGATCGAACGTATGTATTACTTTTATTTACATACGTAAAAATTTTGCGATGTTCTGGAAGTTTCCACAAATGTTCCATTACAATATACATCGGTCGTCGATATTTAAATTTCTGCTCAAATTGCACGCTTTGTCCTGTCATCTCGATACTTACAAATACCTTAAGTAAGTTAGGGACTATCTAAATTGCAAATCAAACAAATTTAAAGCCAGAGGAAAATTTCAATATTCAAGAATATATAGAGTCTCTTATTTAATTCGAGCATCTCAAATATCTCGCTTGTTTTTTATGATAGAAAAAAAATGACCAAGGAAAAATTTGGTTGGTTTAGAGGGATAAATGTTATGATGAACAAAAAAATTTGTTCATCATAACATTTGAGACTTCAAAGTCATTGAAATTTCTTCAAACAGTTGCTTAAATAAATTTTCCTTCACAATTTATTCTCTCGTTAGTTTTTATATCATAAAAAACAAGAGAGATATTTTAGATGTTCGAGTTAAGTGCGACAGTCAATACACCTACATGCTGTCTGTAAGGATGTGTAATAAATAATTGTTCTCTCTGGAATGTTCCTAAACTCAGTATCCACGGGTTCGTGGCATCATCATTTGTTGGTAAAAGTGCTTCTAAACCCTCTGCCAGCCGTGCACGTAAATGAGGGTTATATAACCGTTGCTGAGACTCCATCAGTACTATAATCTAAAACAATACATGTATCTATAGTAATCACTGTACAAAAAGCATCTACCTTATTTTATCATAGACATATTACAAGTTTACCTCTGTCAACACAGGTGTTAAAAAGAATGAGCCCTGTTCTTCGAAAACTTTTGGACTCATGCGGCACACAAAACATAAAAACCTAATGGTATTCTCCACAACAAATTCAGGAATGCATCTAAACATATGTAATGTCATATTAAAAGCAGTTTGAATTAGATCTGGACTAATACTTTCAGTAAGGAAATTTATGTCAACATACCTCAAAGTATCTGGAACGGTTTCTGGTAACGGAAATGTTACCTCCGTATATTCTTTTGGGGTATAATCGCATGATTTATTCTCTGTGTCTTCTTCGTTGCCTAGATACACTTGTACCAACCAAAACGCGGTCGTTGCGTGAAATTTTGCTAAAAGTTTTAACATCTCTGGGGCTAACAAACTTGCTTTTAATGATAAATACCTAAAATTAAAATTAGAATTCAGAATTCCAGTTTGTTGATCAAAATAAATTGTACAACAGCGCATACTTGGTCATCTCTTGCTCCCTGCGTTGTGTTATGATTTCGAATACCTCAGAACTACCACCAGTCTGTGCATCCTCATAAACTCTTTGGATTTGTAGCAGATCATGATTTGATCTACAATTTCACAAAATATTAACAATTACGATACGGCTTTTAAGTATTAGAAAGTATAAAATTAATGTTCCAGGAATGACAAACCTTATAAGCTTATCTAACACTACTCTGTAACCAAGATCCAAAGCTCTATGAGTTAGATAAAAACATTCAGTTGTGAAGCTAAATGTTTTTGCAACTGGTCTAGCTCCACCTTCTGAAGTTGGTATTAAACACGTCTCCGAGGATAATCCTTTTAAATGTATAACATCGTTCAAAGAATCATCTTCGGTTGTCTAGAAGAATAATCGCAATTTAGAAAATAATATTTAAAATTCAGTAATCATTAATTCTTTTAAAATTGACTGACCTCCACTGCACAATACGTTGGATCTATTTTAGGCACTTTTGTTTGATTTTGTTTTATGCAAAATGGCTGACAAAGTCGCAATAATACATATCCTAAATTTAACATGAACCCATCGGAGACGCACAACATACCATTCAGACCCATATCATTCTGCGTGTTCCAAATTTTACCTTTATTCGCATTTAAACGTAGACAATTGCCTATCCACATAAGTGTCAAGTGACGAATTTCTTCAGAACGTTTTAATAATAAATGAAAAACTTTATGCAAAGATTCAGTTAGTTTATCTAAAGCAGTCCAAATAGCATTATCAGTGATAGTGTTGGTCTACAATACAAAATACAGAGAATTATTTATTTACTTTCATTATACAAATTAATTTCCAAACTTATAGCTATTTTTGCTTGGTACTTGCCTGACGGGATGACTTTTCAAAAAAATAGTATGGTTCATCTTTTGTTTTTGGCAAGCAACTCAAACTAAAAAGTGCACCTAATAATGTGTCAGCATAAGCTTTGCCACATACTATTTTGTTTGGAGTACTATGATGGATAATTAGTTTGGCTAAAGGGTCTATTGAAGAAAACATATTTAATATTGTGAACCAGTATTGATGGCAAAAGCCAAGAACAGCCTGTGCTACTTCCTTGTGAATTATATCAAGGATAGGACTAAAAGATGCAGCAATTATATCTGTGGCATATTCCTCATTTTCCATTTGCATTTTGCTTACAATTCCCTCAGTGAACATTCTTAACTCTACTATTAAATCCCCTTTGTCTTCACATAATGAAATAAACTGACTGTGAATCTAAAAAATATAATAGATTAGTACATATTATCTAATATGTTTGCACTCTTTATGTTTATATGTATATAATATAGGTATGATAACTATTACCTCTTGTCCTTGGAACAAATCTGGTTCCTGTAATGCCACCCCAGCATTTTGTAAAATAACTTGTTGCATTTTATGGACAATATCATCAAGTTGTTTCTCATTTCGATATCGTTGCAAACGACAATAACTTAGAAATAAATAATATATTGCTTGCTTTTCTAGTACATGAGAATTGTCAGAATTTTCTTGAGAACCTTTGAAAGACAATATTTTTGACTCAGGATCGGGAAGCATTAATCGCTCAAAAACTGCTTGTTCTATGGAATCAACGTCGATGAACACCAATTTCTGATTTTTGTGTACATCAGTTTCTGTTGCATGTAACGTTATTCCAAACACGTCTGCATAAAGATGATTAACCTTCGCGTCGACTTGGGAACCCTTCGAATCTTCAATATTCGTGGGTTTCGTTCTATCAAGTACATTTATATTATCAACTTTCGTAACGTAATTAACTTCCTGTTTTTCGTTAATAATAGTCTGATTTTGTGACGAGAATGACACGGCATCGTTGATAGTTGAAAACAATCCTGCGAATGGATTGTTGTCCACATTGTCGCACATTGTACTCCCGTTAAAACTCAATCACTAGTGGTATAAGCATAGTTAATCTAAAAATAAGTAGATACGATTTAAATGTTCAAGCTAAAAAGTATTCAAATAAACTACGAAATGTCCTCGGATTATTCACCTCACTTCTATACGTTACGTTCTGCTTCGCTCACACAGCGCCAATATGTTATCTGTACTCTACACTCACACAATGCACATATACGTATGTTTATGTGTATACATATGTGTACGTAATGTAATGAATATCTCTACGTGAGAACAGAATAATGTTGATAAATAACAAGAGTGACGTATATCACCGATCATATACGTACATGTATGTGCATATACAACGTGACTCAACTAATTAAGCATTTTGAACATTTTGTTTATTATATGTAATGGTAAGCAACAAAAATTTATCCTAAATTATAGTTTTCGAAATATATAGGTCACCGATGTATTTTTAAACAATAATATATATTTTCATTACCATCACGTAATAAACAAATTCAAGACAAATTTTATTATAACATATAACATTCTGACTTTCTTGTGGCTTTAAAAAATAAGTGACAATTGGTTTAGTGAAGAGATGGCTATCAGAAAATGAAAGACACTGTTTTTTAACAAATATTCAAAATTATTACCTTATTATTCAAAAATATACGAGGCCATAATGTAGGTAGATTTATTCACCTTGGTCAAGATGTAAGACTTGAATATACCATGTAATACATGTCTGATGAGAAATAATATACCTTATATGTAACAAAATTTATTAAAACTTCAGGCACAAAGTGAGCTTGTTTACACAATATAATATTTACGCGTGTATGATACAATAAAACGAAAACGATCAAAGGCACTATTGTAATATTACCGCCATGGTTTTCTTACGGTACCTGCACTAGTGCTCCTTTTAATATTATGATCTGAAATTTAAAACAAGTTATACAATAAAAACATATAAATTACGAAAAGTAAATAATGATGTACGATTACAAATTTTGTAAAGGTATACTTACATAAAATGTTTGGGGAAAGAATTTTTTCTTTGTCATCTGAAGTCCAAGTTTGGCATCTAGATCTAGATAAACATGAACGAGTAAAAGATGGTTGATGATCTTCCATCCTAATGAACAAGAAAAAAAGAAAAAATAAACCATAGTTTTATGCTTGAACAATACTTACATAACTCAATTAAAAGCAATATATGCGCAGTCATGTGTTTCTTAGTTCTCTCTTTTTACAAATTGTATGATACATATTGACTCACCACAACAAAAACATTATAATAACGAATTTACTTTGCAACTGGTAACAGTAAGTAACAAAATAATTTATTTCCTCTAAATGGTATACTACATGTAAAGTGTTCATTGAATCTTTTGTAAAAGATAAAATGTTACATAACACTATGTAGTGTCATACTCCTTCAGTTTTTTCCTGGCTAAGGTCCGTTGAGTCGCGAATGAATACGATCTGGCTGATGTAGGACGATCTGCACGAGATTGCTTGATTTCACGATCTTGCGCTATTACTTGCATTCTTTTCTCAGGTTTTTGGTTAAATAACTCCACTATATTCATAGAAGCTGCATCACACTTTCACAAATAGAAAGATTATGATAAATCTCAAAAATATTTTTTACTAAAGATAAATTTGTTTAATTAAAAATTATTTACCTTCATGAAAGCAAATTCATTACTGTGTGTGTAGTAGCTTATTATATAATCAATATATTGTGAAATATTACCTGTAATTGTAGACGGTATAGGAAATTGGATTCTGATCGATTGAGGGGTGCATCGACATGCAGCTTAAGCATGCAATGTAAAGCTTCTTTATATGTATTTTTCAAAGCGATCACTCGTTCCGTTCGCATTATTCTACGTACTAAGTAGCCACGTGTATACGCATTGATCACATTTACAGCATCAATCTGCAACATTGAAAGCTTTATAAAACTTCTCTCGGCATTCAGAACGAAAATATTTATTTAAAGTCATGATTTCTCACATGTTTAGACCCATATGCTTTCCTATCGAGAATTGGAACGTGAACAGTTTTACTATCTAAAGGAAACAACTGTCTACTAACGTTTAAACGTTTAGACCCACCACCATCTTTTACCAATATTTTCTCATAACTTCTATCTTTATCTGGCTGTATCTTAAGTTCCTTTTCTCCCACTGCTATCACAAAATTACAGTATTTAGCATAATAATTGCACCCCTATTATTTCTATAGACAGAAAGTACTTACTAAAACAAGATTCCATAGTAGGAAGACTGATTTCGGAGTAAATATTGTCTAATGGACACGGCATTAGCTTTTGGTTATTGTTATGCAAATGATCTACTTTTTTTTCATTTTGCAAATTACTTTCCATATTTTTGGTAATTTCCGTATTAGAATCGATGTCTTCGGAGAGTTTTTCACTATCAGGGGTGGCTTGATTGAATGAGGTAGACAGAATATTCTCAGAGGGCAGTGAAACTGAAATTTCTGGGAAGGATTTTCTAATCTCAGTTAGCAAAAGTAGCTGTTGCTTCTTAAATTCCTCTTGAAGTAGAGTTTGTTCTCTCTGTTGTCGAGTAACTAGCTCTGCCATTTGATTTTTATGCATTTCTTGTACTTTTTTGTAGACTGTGAGTAGTTTATCCGAAGTTATAGTAAATTTTGACTTAGATGTAAAATCTTCTGAGTTTATGTGTTTTGGCATTACTTCCACACAACTATCGCCAATAGGAACTTTCTCATGCTCATGCACCAAATTATTAGAGAATGGTATGCTGCTATCATTACTAGCTATACGCTCCGGAACGTTACCACGTTTGTGCGTTAATTGAAAAGTAGAAAAATGATTACGCTTTTTGGAACTTTGAAAATCTTGTCTTCTTTCATTACTGTTACGCAAAGTATATTTTCTATCACGATTATTTTCCATATTACTCTTCTCTATGCATTCATTAGCTAACATCGTTTGAATGCAATCAACAGATCGTGTAGCTGGGAATGTTGCAAATGATGATGTAGGTATTGTTAATGAGGAAACTGATTTGTGTATCCATTGACCAACCTTAGTACCGCTGTTTTTCTTTTTATTTAATGGTAGTTCTAACGATTCTGTAGGTACACTAGGATCAACATTTTTACTTTTGGATTCGTATTCCCATTCCATTTTAGCACGCAATATATTCCATTCTCTTCGATGACTTTTATTCGAACACGGTGTTGGTATATATTCTGTGCAAGGTGTAGCAGCAGGATTATGTTCCATTTGCATATGTGCAAGCAGTATCGGACTTGGAGTATCCAGCACATATGAACCCTGACGAATTAACTTAGGAGTATCACCTGCATCATTTAAATCATCTTTCCTGTATATTTCATCTCCTCTGCTGTCAGAATTATTCAATATCATTGGAATAATGTTCAAGGTAGTAGGCACTTGTGGTTTCCAAACATCGGACATTGTTTCAATGGTAGTGGAGTTAGTAGAGCTTTTTTTCTTTGCATACTGATCTATATCAGCTTCTGAAGGAATCACATCTGAATTTAAGCAAGCATTGGAAGCTAATTTAACCTGATATTCAGAAAGACAATTTGTGTTTGTGTCTCCATTCCATTGTGAATTTTTGTTTAAATCTTCTTTAGAATTTTCAAACATTTCTGTTGAAAAACCATTACTAATTGTTTCATTTTCATTTTGATATTTATTATTATTCAAAGGGTATGAATCTTCTTTTGTATTACTTAGTGTGTTCCGAAAATTCCTTTTAATTGTATCAGTATCAATGTCTTTACTTTTTCTACGAGCAACACGCATAGTTGCTAATCTTTTTTCTACACATATTGCAATTTGTTTGTAATTAAACATTTCTTCTTTGACATCCTTAGTCATCTACAATTTAAAAAAACTTGTTAGAAAAAATATGTTTAAATAAACACTATTGCAATATAATATAATCAAAATGCGTACCAATGGCGGTAAAATAGGAACTCCATTAATTTTAATACATGAAACGTATGAATTACCTTCCATATTTGATTATTGCTTTCTTAATGAATTTGTAAAAATAATGTCAAGTATGTAACAAAATAAAATTAATTCAATGATATTGGCTTATTTGTCCTAATAGCAGCCCCTATCTAAGGCGGATAGAAAATCAAATACTTTTTGATACACCAATCAGAAAAAAATACATTTACAGACATACCGTTTGTTTTTACCACAGCATAAACAAGACTACTTACAAATGGTTTTAAGTAGTAACCTGAAAAGAATTAATTATAGTAGTATAGAGAACAATGATATTTTTTAAATGTAAATTAGATATAGAACAGAATAAATCTGTTAAACATTTTAAATGATTTCAAACGATAATAACAACTAAATGATGACATAAATAATTTTTTTCGGATTTTTGAAATTACTAAAGTTTAACATGCTGTATTTACTTTCCCTACCGTAATAAAAATCATTACTTACTTGCATTATATGTTTTATGATAATATTATATTAATTTAAACATTAAAAATTCGTGACAGTCTTTTCTGTTACATTTATCAAAAGATAAAAAAGTTGTGCGCGTTGCTAACTTAATGAAGGTTATTGAAGCGAAGTCACTGTATTGCCATAGATTAATATCCATGAATAAAAATTATCACGTTACTTAGAACATCAATTTATTTGAAAGATTCAAATATTATCATGATTAGTGTTCCCGATTGCAAGCAAGTAAATACATATATAGAAACGATGTTTGATGTTTGAATTGTTACGAGTGGTAAATTAACAGGTGGGGATATTGGAAGAATTTGTTTCTGTTAGATTGGTAACCCGTTTATAATTACTATGCGACAAAAGTTTATAAGAGGGAGATTCAAATGTAAAATGTAATCTTACGATCATAGTTGTACATTTCATATCTTATGCGGTATGAGCTATACCAAAGATTACAATGTCAGATACCAAATCTAAATTTGCGTCTGTCACTCAAAATAAATATAACCATAATCATACATTTTACATTTGAATTTTCCTCTTAACGTTGTTTATTGAAGATTATAATATGGTAGTGTCATCGCTACTCTTGTAGTCACCGAATAGAGTGTTTTGCACAGGCTATATTTCAATATTGTAATGGGGCGGTATATTTTGTATATAACTTTAAGAGAAACTGTAATTATAAATATGTAAAATAAAGTAAAATTTAAAAACAGTTCTCTGAATGATGTATTTATTTATTTTGATTTATTTTTTCAAATGATGCAGAGGAGAATTTCTTATGTTTACAGGTATGCTGCAAAAAAGTTTATTGTCGAAAGTAAAGGCAACATCATGGAAAGCACGTTCTTCTTGCCGCTTTTGGAGTGATTGGTTCGTGTTCTGGAGTAGGGATAAGGACTGATTACGAAAAATTTGATACAAACCAATCGACGTTTTTTGCGATTGTAGCGTCTCTTGTGGTAGAATTAAGAAGATCTATTTAGGATGCTCAAACTGCTAGTCAAATGATACCGATAGCGTAATTTATACCAGTGATAGTGGCGCCTCTTGTGAGTGAACTTCAGGGGTCCTTAGAAAGGTAGAAATCTATAAAAAGGGTCCTTACAGCGCCAATTGATCTAGTGGTAAAAAGTTCAAACTGCTTGCTAATCACCCTTATGTACACAATGCAGGGTTGCCGAAAGACATTAATTACGACAAAATTAAATCATAAAAAACTAACGCAAGGGTATAAAAAATAATTAAGTAACATAATAGTTAATCAAAATTTAAGAAGTTAATATTTATATTTGCAATTTCTTAATTTGCTTTTTTTTGAATATGATATTGATGCATTATATTCTCCTGAACGATTCTGCGTCCCAAGTTTTTTGTCTTCTGCCCTACTTATGTTTCAGCCACTATGCATTGTGCATATACAAGAGATTTAGTTCGTGTATCTGCCGTTATGCGGTGACAATGATTTAATGTCCGTGTTAGACTATGTATACAATAACTGTTCAGATTTATTAGACTCTGGGTATCCGGATACTGCCCAGACTAGTACAAACCATTCCAATTTTCAAAGTTGTTGTTAATAATCTATGAATTTATATGAATGTGTTGAAGATTTATAGAAGATGTATATTTTACTTACCATCGTTATTTGTGAGCAAGATTTAAATCGGTCAAAGCGCTAAAAGTTATGGACTTCCATAGTTACTGTTTAATGTTTCGGTGATAAAATCGGTGTCAAGATATTTCAAAGAAAATAGTTGGAAAATCTAATACTTATAGATAGTACAAACTTATTTGTACAAAACTTAAATAAGTCAATCATAGTTTTCGTATAGCAAATTTTAAGAAATTAAGATACACTGTAGTATTAAGCAATACGCTGACAATATTGTAACAATTGTAGCGGTAATTTTAGAGTAACAATAGACAAATTTAGACCCCAATTACTGTGATCACAGTTACTTAAGACAAGCAATATACATAACTTTTTTAGTGTTAAATTAGCCTGTACTGTTATTCAGGTTCTATGTTGCCTGTAATTTTTTAATTGCATTATTATGTTTGTATTTTCAAATTTTATGTCAGCGCTAATAAGCTAATATGTGTCTGAAGACTTGATAATGAAAAAAGCGAGCGATTTTTGAAACAAAAACATAGTTAACATGAATCCGATCTACAAAACAGCAACGTTAATTTTCATCCACTGTTCCTTTCCGAATCAAATTGACTTTCTGAAAGGAAGAAAAGTTGTTGCTTGTCCATATCTTCTTGTATGATATTCATTGCTATAAGACGCGTGGAATTAAGTATTCAAGGTTTTGCAGGGAATGCATCGTGCACATGTATACTCGCATATATCGTCATATATTTAAATTACACAACACACAAGTTACAGGCGGTTTATGAACATTATGAACAAAAGTGTAGGAAGTCGTGTAGGAAGAATGCGTGAAAAATTTCGTCGCAACTCCACTCAATTTTCTATTTTCCGTAAATGAGGTATATCTGTGTTAAGATTAATATCGGCATAGTAAGTGCACTAGCCAAATTCGATCGCGCGTCGAAAAAGGGTGCTCTGAGAATGAAGGACGCGGAGAACACGTTTAACCTTCCGTTCGAAACCTAAATCGAAAATACGAATGTGGTTTCCAAAACGAAAAAGTCGAGTCGGATGAAATATGTATGTTCGTTCCAAGCAATCCCGAAAGGATTCTTGAACGAAAGGATAAAACGTATCTGTGAGTTCGCGCGACCTTCTGTGGATCGCGTACAACTACAGGACCGATAAATAATCTTCTACTTTTCTCTAAGGTTACAAAATATTTCTAACGCTCCGTCAATTAAGTCGCGCGGCGTGTAGAACGCGTGACGTGTAACGCGTGCAATTTTTGGCCTGTTGCGCTCGAGATGAATCAACCATCGAGCTTCGTACTCGCGACGCATCGTCAGTCGTTCGAATCTCTTCGAAATACAAGAAAAGAAGGAGGGGAAAAAGAAAAAAAGCGATCGTAGGTCTGGGTGTAAGATAGAAAAGAGAGTGCGCGGGTGAAGAGAAAAGGATGCTGAAAGAAAGGAAAGGAAAAGAGAGAAAGAGAGGGAGAGGGGGATAGAGGGACAGAGAAGAGAGTGTTTGCTCGTCGAGTCAGGACGAAAAGTTGTTTCGCCGTTTTTTTTTTCTTATATCGCTACGTACTCGTATTGGACGCACTACTTTTTAGAAGATTCATCTAGAATAATAGATCAAATTTCGAGTCGACGAACATTACGAACGCGAGCTCAAATACTAAAATCGCATATTGTACAAGTAATATTACACTAACTACATAGTCACTGGATATGTATCGATTTTTTTTTACACGTAGACACACGCACACACATACATTATGCACGCAAGTGCATAAATCTCTCGTTTATCGACTGCAACGAATGCGACGCGTCAATTTTTCGATGATATACGCGTACTTACGTACAAAACATGCATACGCTTATACGTATGTAGGTATATACATAAATTTACGCAGCTATACGAATTTGTACATAAGGCATCACGATATTTTCTTTGTTTGATTCTTTTTTTCCTATAAATCGAGCATAGGAGAGAGACGAATACACGGTGGACCACGAGCGATAAGCCGTTCACGGCGGAAAGCGATCTTCGTGGATACGAAGTCAACTAAAATTTTATAAAAAAAAAATAAAAAATAGAGAAAAACAGAGGGTAAGAGAAAGACAGAGAAAGTGTATGTGAGAGAGAGGGTGAGAGAGAGAGAGAGAGAGAGCCTGCGAAATCATTAATCAGGTAGCCTGCGAAAAGATGATCGAGCCCAGCTGTGCGAAAGAACGCGACCCGATCGTTAAGCAACAGCCGCATCCACAAGAATCGCGCATAGCAGTCGGAAACGAATGCCGAAAACTTTCGATCGTCGGACGCAAACCGCATAAAAATGTTGACGCTTTTACTCGTATGTCGCTCTCAAAAATACCTTATCGGCCTCGACTCGCTTTTACTCGATTAATTTCTCTCATTCGACAGCGATATGCCGATGTCGAGTCGTGAACCGTGTGACTCCGATGAGCGACGTTTACGATCGACGACTGGAGACGATTCGAAGCAGTCGCAAAAACGTCAAGCATGTTGCAAAAGTGCTGTGCTGCGCTTGAGAGCCGAAGACATCGAAACAAGCATTGCGACATCGATCGATGCCAATTCTGAAAATTTCCATTACGACTTTTCTTATCTCGAGGACTCTGTTCGAGCCGTTGAAACCGTCATCGGAACCGTTCACTCATATCTCAAAGTTTCTCTAAGATCGCGTACACCGTTGTACATGCCTGGTCCATACTCGATGATGAACAAGCAGGCACAAATGCGCTCTGCGTTTAGCTCAATCGTTCGAAGGTTTTCTAGATTTTGCTCCGTTCGAACAGCGAGCTCTCGAGATCCCGAAATCTGTCGCTGTACGAGTTTATCCGACAAGAACGCGGTGCCGATACGGTCGCGACGTTAACGTTAGTGGTCCAGCCACTAGGATCATTGTTTGCGTCGAACGAACAAACCGATTTCCCACAACTGTGTAACATCGCGAACAGATTGTACCGTAAGATCGATGATAGCGCGTCGAACGAATACTAATAGTTGCGAACAACGAATCGAGACTCTCCTTCGCGTCGTCCAAGTATCAACGAGCGAATTCCGCAGTATCGATTTGCAAGACCGATCGAATCGGCAGATTGAAACCGATTCGAGAGGCGAACACGCCATGCTAGCGGTTAGCTAGGCGAAGAGACGATTCCGTCCTCGGTCCTCGGTCTCCTCTGAGCCGAAACGGAATGGAAAATCCTTGGCACGAGGGCTCGTCGCCGGAGAGTTCGACGAGCGGTTGGCCGGTCACTTGGCGTGCTGCTTCGGAAGATGTCGCTTCATATGGAGGGCGAGATGGTCGCTCCTGGCGAACGATCGTTCGCACACCGCGCACTTGAAAGGCTTCGCGCCGGTGTGCTTTCGATAGTGACGAGTCAATTCGTCGCTTCTGGCGAACCGCCATTCGCATTCCGGCCACTGACACTGGTACGGTTTCTCGCCTGGAATCAAAACGGGAACAACCTATAGGTGGAATTTTCGTTGCTTTCACTAGGCGTAGTTTTAGCGTCGAGCGGTGCCTGCGACCAGACCGATGTCGCGCGCCGCATAACCTACCGATCCACTCTACCACCCCTGCCTAGGCCGTGAAATCGACGTTCTTTACGAAATTAATCGACGTCGGCGGCGCATAACAACTCGTCGGTCGACTCGCGGCCGTCGAGTGGGTTCAGGATTTCGCGAGAAGGAAAGTCGACTGGATTCGACGAGGTATATGGCTCCCGATACGTCTAGTTGTTTCACCGATGCGAAGTCCGAGTCGGGAGTAGTGGCAGGAGCAAGAGCAGGAGCAGGAGCGGTATCGGTGCTGCGAGAACGCGATCGCGAACGCAAACGGATTGCGCTGGAATACAGGTGAGCGTGTTGCGGCATGCGGGTACAGTTAAAGGTCAGCGCGGCATCTCTCGTAGCCTTAGGTTCTCGGTACACCTATCGGTCGAGCAAAGAGCAGCGCTTTGTTCTTTGATGGGTCCCTTTTCTCGGTCCAACCGCCGATTAATCGTACCGGTACTCCTTTGCGCTCCCAATCTCTCGTGTTCTATTCTATCAATACTACCCTTCTCGTGCAAAACAGACGACACCAGAATTCGGAAAATCATAGGGCAGGCACGTTTGAATGGACAGAACACGAAAAGGTACGGAGGCTCGGGTCGCGTTAGAGTACGGATAAATGAACGGAAATTCTTTCGGGGCGGTAGAAAGGTGTGCGTATGCATCGGGAAGCTGTAAGGGAAGAGGAGACTCGATAGCTGAGAAATACACCCACGCGTGCCGCTGACTCGTTGTTCTCCTCTACGAAACGGCTCTTCTCCTTCCTTTTTCTCTTTTTCCTTCGTTCTCTCGTTCCCTCGTTCTACCGTTCTCTCGTTCTCCCGTTCCCGCTCTCTCGGTATGGAGACGACCCTAACCGGTCTTAGTCGAACGCGCGACTCCCATACAATCGGTATTACCACCATGAGCGGTATCCATTCACGGTATTGCTCGTTCATAAGAATTCCGTGAGGATTTCTCCGAGACGGTAAGGAAAGGGGTCTTTCAAGTTTGCTTTCCGCGACAGATTTTCTTTCTTCATCGAACTTCCTCTGCCTGACTTTTCGAAAAGATCAAGCGGTACGATGGAAACGATAACTGCCGTGTATGCATAAGCCGCGATCGCGTTTAAAAATAGAAAGGCGACGTCTCTCTGCTCGCGCCGTCATCTAATTGGCAAGTATTAAGTCATTCGATCGGCGATTCCTGGATCGCGGCTGGCACGGAATCCAGTTGTTTGCGTCTTGCACGGGGTGCGACGCGGAGCATGCTCAGCCGCGACGTTCTTTTTCTTTTTGCAGCCGAGTCTTTTTTTCCGAGGGTAATCGACGCGAGACGGGTTATCCGACGCTCTTAGCCGCAGATTTCTCGCGATCTCCTGCGATCGGGCACGCGACCGAGAGCAGCATGTCGCGAGCGAGCATCGTGCACCGCCGGACTATGCAAATAGGAAAAAACCAGGCCGTCGCGATTCTGTAAATTTCCACGCAAAATCGCGATGCTTTCGTGACAGACGATGGAAACGGGAAACTATGTTCGAAAGTCGTCGCGTTCACGGCTACGTTTGGTTTCCGATTAAATCGGCGAAGCTTCGCGGCTCTCCACTCGGGACGAGTTTTTACGAGAGGTTGATAACGTTCCAGGTGGTGTATCGCTGAGTCGTGTGCGCTCCTTGGCTCGACAACACGCCTACGAGCCACAACGCGTCCCCGTTAATTTCGGATCACTTTCACCGCAGTCTCGATGTGCGGCGTGTGGTGTGTGGCGTGTGACGTGTGGCGTGTGCGATGCGGTGTGTTTCGAGCAGCCGGTACAGGACCGGTATCGAGCCCGCACCATCGCCCTGGTATCGCGACTCGATTTTCAAACGTGCGGACGTCTTTGCCTTGTTTCACGCCCAATCGCTATTACCCCCCGAGTCAGTTTCTGCAACCGGTGCCGTCGACTGCGTTAAAATTTGCCTATCGCGGTGACCTCCACTCGACGTTGTTATCGGTCGGTCGAGCGTCCTGCCGGTACTCGAGCCCACTTATTACTTAACGACCATCGAGTTATGTGTAACGGTAGATGAGCGCCGTTAACATTTTCCACCAACCAAGCCGCGGGAACGATATCGAAGCGGGTAGACACGATTAATCGATCGAAGAAAATTGATTTTTTTAATGTACAGCAACGTTGGAAGTTCCGGGCAATATCGATGTTATTCCGAGGTGGGTACGCTAGAAATCTGGCCAACTTGGAAGCGTGGATGAAGCAGGAATGCTGCTTGTCTAGCGCGTGCTCGTGCAAGCACATCGTGAGACTTCTCCGCTCGTTTGCACGGCAATCGTCGAGCCGTGCCGTGAACCGCGCGCTCGTATCTATGGGTAGAAACGCGTGGCGTTTCATCTCGTCGCGTTGCGTGCTCCTTCGTTGCACACGAGATGCGAAAAAGATGGTGACCTCCCGCGAATGCACGCCTCGTCGCTCGACTCTCTGGTCTCTCGTCTCTCCGCTCTCGGCTCTCGATTCACGGCACGCGTCTGTATACGCCGCGGCATCGTGGATCGTGATTCTAGCACAATTTTGTCGCCACATTTCTCACCGTAACACGCAACTCTGGCTCGATCGTGTAATCGGTTCCCCGTCCTAACGGAAGGTTGGAAACCGAGAAAGGGAACCGGAAGAAACGTAAAACGAATCGCCAAATAACGCCGACGAAAAGCGTGGAAGTTGTCCCGTTTTGACTATCTGCGCACCGCGAGCATTTTCGCGAGTCTCGAATGACAGATACACAGCCCGCATAGATACCAAAATATTGGGTTGGCAATTAAGTGATTGCGGATCTTGTTAATTGATGGTCTTAGCACATTCTTTTGTTTTATCAACGTGTTCAAAGTAATTAAGTTATATTGTTTTCTTACTGTTTGGACTTTCATCTTCAATTTGGTAAGAAAATTGTATCGATTAGTTATTTAGTTTCGTTTTTATCACTGTTTAAAGCTGGAAGGACAAGAAGCGCATTTTAGACATATTTTATTGTATTATTTCCAAAAAGGCAGGATTAAAGCACCTGAACTATATTGTTTTCTTGCTCTTTGGACTTCCACCTTTAATTTAGTAAGAAAACTGCACCGATTAATTATTTAGTTCCGTTTTTATTACAGTTTGAAAATGGAAGGGCAAGGCGCGCGTTTCAGACATATTTTATTACATTATTTCCAAAAAAGCAAGTTATATACAGTTATATACAGTATATTAAAATGAAGTCTTGAAAGAAAGGCAGTGTCAAAATTGATTTGCCTATTTGAATAAACTTATATTTTTAAGCAAAAGAATTTAATTTTCCATCTTATTTTGAATCCGTAATTACTTAGTTGCCAACCCAATATGTACATAAAACGCAGATAGAAACGTCTCATTAAACTTTTTCCCGACGTCGATGGAATTCCTTTTCTATGGATTTCGCGGTTATCCGCGAGACCGATTGTCAGAGCGAATGTGCTTTTTTGTAACTTACGGGTTAATCTCGATAACGCTCGCTTCGAACACGCGAAAAATTAGATATCACACTCTTCCAATCATACTCTAATCACACTCTTCTGATTAGAAAAATGAGTGCGTTTGGCTTGTCAGGCACTTTACTTGCATGGTTTGAAAGTTATCTACGTGATAGGTCCTTCAGAGTCAAGTTTGACCGCCAATTGTCTGAACCTACGTACATTATATCCGGAGTACCCCAAGGATCTAATCTCGGACCACTGCTCTTCATCATATTTATTGATGATCTAACCAAAATTCTTCGTTCCTGTAAGATGATCTAAAAATTTTCCGTACGGTACGTACTCTGAATGATGCTATAAGCATACAGGATGACATCAACAGACTTCAAGAATGGTGCAATATAAACGTGATGAAATTGAATGTCTCCAAATGTCACTCCCTAAAATTCACAAGGAACAGAAATTTAATAGAGTTCTCCTATTACATCGGTGATACACCTTTAATGAACCGTAATACAGTTTGCGATCTTGGAATACACTTCTCCCAAACTCTTTCCTTCGCCGATCACTTCTCCCATCTCACAAACTCAGCATCCAGATCTCTGGGATTCTTAATCAGACACTTTAAAAGATTTCAAAAATCCGACCACCCGAAAAATTCATTACTCATCGCTAGTTCTTCCCCATCTTCAATATGGTTCACAAATATGGAATCCTCACCAACAGTGTTATATCGATAAGTTAGAAACAATACAGCACAAATTCTTAAGATTCGCTTCATTTAAAATTGGAACATCTACATCTTATTATTCGCACCATTATGAACCAATGCTGCTAAAGCAATACGGTCAAAAGAATTATTTCACGTAGATTACTTTAAAACCAATTTGGGATCTCAGAATTGTATAACCGGAACATTAAGAACAGCAAATAAACTTAATACAAAAATCAACATCTTTGGCAATTCATTGAACCAATTTACAAATGCAGCAACTCTAGCCATTAAAACACACATTCTGTAATTACTTCATGACACACTCTTATATCATAATTTTTAATTTATATTATTTAAATGTATTCCGGACTATGTATATATACAACCTCTATGTAACACAAAAGGGTCTTACTAGCCCGTTAATAAATAATTAATAATAATAATAATAAAAACAAACGAGCCTCTCCAAGGTTGTCTCACGCGAAACTCTGTCGATCGAGCTTGTCGACGGGCACGAAATTTTCCTATTAACAAGCACGCAACGTGTACACGTTACACGCGGTATAACGCGCGTTGTTGTATTAGCAGAATACTAAACGCGCCGCAATGCCTTCGCGTCGATCAGGTTCGAGATCGAGAATCGATCGAGGACCGATCGACGTCCGCTCACGAACCATTCTCGAACAGTCCTCGAATATAGACGTTTCGGCCTGGACGCGGTATAATTTATAAGCGGTCGACCGATATTTTTTTTTTCTGATCGAGACTAAGGGTCGCTGGGTCGGATCGAGTCAAGGAAGGAACGCGTGCGCGTTTGTGAGAGAGAACGAATGGCACAGGATAAAACGACGATCGCGGGAGAGAGAGAGAGAGAGAGAGAGAGAGAGAGAGAGAGAGAGAGCCAAGTGATGCACGGTACGGGTTCGGGCTTGGACGTGGGCGCGGGCGGTTACCTTCGACGGTCAGCCTCGGTCCGCTTCGGTTCGCATCGGTTAGGTTCATTCAAGACGAGTGCCACGCGCCCGTGGACCGCTACACTCGACTACGCCACTGTGTCTCTACTACTCTTTTCTTCCTTTGCCTCTTTCCTCTTTCGTCTTGCCATTCACGGCTGACACCCCGCGTCGTGCCAATTCGAAATACACTGGTTTCGCGACGAACAAATAGGAATACATTCGACCGTTCGAGTAGTACCTCATACTCGGAATTCCGGCCACACCATAGATTTTGCCCAAGTTTCCGGTGGAAGTAAACCAACGATAGTTGCGCCGGTTTCTAATATACAAGAAGCTGATCGGCAGTTGGGGGGCGCGATCACGGGTCACCGCCTCGCATATCCTCGAGATACCGATTCGAAAGTGGTACATCTCGCACGAGATGCCTCCGGCTTGCATTCCACGGGCGGTTGTCGAACGTGCACGCTCGTCGCGTTCTTCTCGACGCTCGGACACAACTCGAATAAACGAATTACACGGTAATGAATTGCTGCTGTTTTACCGTATGCTCGGGCAACGCAAATTTTTCTTCAACGTGTACACGCGGACTCCTGTCAGCTCGGAACGGAGTCGTTCTCGATTACCGGTGACCGGTGACCGGTGACCGTTGACCGCGCGAAATCACGCATCGGCCAAGTCTCTCGTTTCCCGAGAAAATCTGTCGCCAGTGAAATCGAACCGGCGAATTTTCTCGGCCGAGAGCAGGATCTCCGGTGATCTCTCGACGATCTTAGCGATCTCCGTGCACGATCTCCTTCGCATACGCGCGGATACACGTAGGTGTGGGTAGAAGCGCGTTAGCGAGCAGCGTGTTTGGATACGGGCAGGATGTGGGTCGCTAGCTCGAGTCTACGAAGCGGAGAGGCGCATACCACGCTTCGCGCGTTCCTTATACGTTTACATACGATATATGTAGAGTCTCTTTGGCGCGACACTGCGCGCACACACGGAAACGCTTCAGCGGCAAGCGAGACGGAGAGGCCAGCGTCGAGCGAAGAGAGAGAGAGAGAGAGAGAGAGAGAGGGAGGAAGGGAGGGAGAGAGAAAGAGAGAGAGAGAGAGAGATCGGCTGCAAGTCGCGAGTCGCGAGTCAGGACGCGGAGCGTCCGCGAAACAGACGAGAGGCGAGAGACGGGAGACGAAAAGCGAGGAGAGAGAAGCGAAAGAGAAGCGAGAGGCGAAGGAGAGGCTGCAAGAACCGCGCCCTACCCACGCCGAGAGCCTCAACTCTATCCGACTCGACTCGACCTCGCGCTTTCGAACGGAACGCTTCGTCCCGCTTCGTAGATGAGCTACATACCTAATTACCTCGGCCATTCCGTCTTCCCTGCCTCCCGTTTACCCCTAAACCGCTGTTGGCCGGCTATCCGGCTATCTCGGCCATTCGCCGCACGAAATCGACTCACCTGTGTGTATCCGTTGATGCGCCTTCAGATGCGAACTCTTCGTGTAAACCTTCGTACAACCTGAAAAAGAATGGTTACGAGCACCGTGAACTTGGCTCTTCGAACTGCTAAACGCGACGAGACGGTTCTCGATCTGTAACGATCGCGAGTGATCGCAAGCGATCGGAATCGTCTCGTTGCGTGAAGCGCGGGAATAGGTACCAGGACGTGCAGAATTCTTACCTATGAAATCACAGTGGTGGACGCGTCGCTTCTCGAGCTCCGGATTGTTTCGCCTATTGAACTTCGTAGTGATACCCGGATGCTGAATTCTGTGAGCAGGATTCATGATGGAGGGTTGAGGGTACGGCGGCGGCGGCGTCCGCCTCGGCGCCACCCCGATCGGCGAGCCAGGATCGGAGATCGGTGGCGTCAACGGGGAAATGTACATCAGCCTGGTCATCGAGCCGTAGATCGGGGACGACGCGTTCCCACCGACCTGATGATTCGGCGTCGAATCGTTATTGTTGTTGTTGTTGTTGTTGCTGCTGTTGTTGTTGTTACCGCAGTTGTTATTGTTGTTACTATTTGTACCGCTACCGTTGTTGCCGATGCCGACATTGCCGCTGCCGTTGTTATCGATGCTGCTGCTGTTGTTGTTATTGTTGATGTGAATGCTATTGTTGTTGTTGTTGTTCGAGGGGAAGGTTTTGAAGGCTGGCGTCGGTGTTCTATGGTGAACGACCCGCTGCCCGTTCGAAGGGTTCCGATGACCGTTGGCTGTGACAACAGCGGTCGTGGCGAACGTTTGCACCGAATTCGAGACAGGACCCTCCAAAAGGTGCAGGGTCGGCGGCGGTGGCAACGGTTCGCTTTTGATATCGACGGGCGACAGAACCGGCGACGTCACGTCATCCGTTTCCATCTTGACGTGGGACTGCGAACCGAGCATGTCCGCGTTCTCCGGGTCCAGCTTCTGTATGCTCGAGGTGATGTCCTCCCACAGCGGCGGCCTGAGGAACACGTCGTCGTCGTTGCCCGTCGGATGACTCCTCGACGACACGAAGCTGGCTTGCGGACGGCACACCGGCCCTCCGACCTCGAAGAAGTCCTCCATCTGCATCGAGGACTCCCTGGTGTCTTTCTCCGGGTCATCTTCATCGAGCTTCTGCAGTCGGTCGAGATCCTGTCTGCACAGTAACGTGTCCAGGTCCGATGTCTGCTGGAAGCAAAAGGCGTTTTAAGGAACGGACTCTGGGATTCGACGATCGAACGAGGGCATACGGAACGGGTTCGTCGGAGAATGTCGATGCCGAATGTTGATGTCGATGTCGACGTCGACATCGACGTCGACGATGGCGGAGGAGACGAGTCGGGAGTAGGTTAAGCAAGCGAGTTCGGGGAACGGGCAAACGAACCAGTGACTTGCTATATGCTGATTCACGAAAGGGCACATACGCCGATACGGCTCGTTGTTCTCGGTTAATATGCAACGAACGCATCGAGGGCTGTGCAACAGCATGAGGTCTCCGACACCACGACACCCCACGCCTCGTGCCACGACGGCGCATAAGGACCGACCCGAACCAAAGGGAACAGGGAGTAACGCCGAGAGGAAAGGGAGTAGTCTGCTTCGTCCCTAAGATAGCAAGGAGGGAGTCTGCCTCCGCCACCGCCACAACCGCCGCCGCTGCGTCATTCTTCGCATGATTTGTACACGCGCAACGCCGCCCTCGTGCGCTGCGTTCTCCGTGCGTTCGACCAATGCCACTCGACTCCGTGGATAGAACGCGCCACATTCGTAAATATTTTAATGCGCCGGGCTGCAACGCCCCTTTCACGCTCTTTCTCGGCAGACGAGCACGATCGGCCGCGACGTCGTTTCATCGTTCCTCTTTTTCTCGTCTTTTTTTGTCTTTCGAAACGGAACATCGTATTCTTTCGAAAACAATCCAACGAATCTCGCTTACAAAAATTTTTAGCTAGACCAATGTCTCCGTTACGGCATGGATCGAACGAAACGGTATGGAATACGTACGATGAATGCTGAAGCGCGAATCAGCCGTAAAGAATTCACGACGCAGCGCGGACAAGATGAGTTCGCGGTAGTATCGCGAATGACTGCCAATAAGACGACGGGCACCGGCATTCGGTGATCGAACGCTTTGATTTTATCGACGGAAATTTATTGAGCGTTGTGTACGACTCTTTGTGCGCGCGAGAATGAAGAATGTTAAGAAATTATATTCGATTCCTCGCTCCCGATACGTTCAGCTGTCTATCCACTAAGCCAAACACAAAGTCAAATAGTTGTGTCATTCGCAGGATAGAGAGGAAATTTTGCAAAGAATGCACGAGGAAAAGTAACGCGTATCGAGGGGATTCTCGATGGAAATTCTCGAACGATTCGGACCTACGTTCGGCGAGCTTACACCGCGATTTATGAATTATTTACACAATGAATTATTCATCGTCGGAAGATTGGTATACTCGCGGCGCTCGATCGTAGCCGATATGCAATTTGAAAATGAGTTTGCAGCGAGGTACGATAGGTGTGTGTGCTCGCCATGAACGCCGCCGTCCTCGTCGCGCGCCAAACATTATATTTAAATGGCGTATCGTCTGACCGGGTCTCGGTTACGGCTCTCAGTGCTCGTTCATCGATAGCTAGAATAACCGACGAAGATCGCGATCCGCTGGTTTTGGTCGAACTTCGGTCGATCTACCGCGAAAATGATCACCTAGGTTTCCTGAAGGCGCGGTTGGGAACTGGAAATTGGAAACGCGACGCGGGCCGACGTGATTGCACGCTTTGGGACCTTGATAATCTACGAATTCGCGGGCAACTGCGATACCTTCAACGATATCTTCTACGACACCGTATCGCGTACTCGAAACTGGTCGCGTTTCAAGTTTGCGACGCATATTCGGGGATGAAATTCGATGCCGACTAGGTCTCTCTGCCATTTCTGTTCCCTCCATTCCCTTTATTCTCTTCGGTCCGCCCTGGAGCATCCATTCTTCTTGGTTCTCCCTTTGATTTTATTCGAGAATGTCTCTCGATTCGCGTTGCCGTAATAATAATAGTGCGGAGCGCGAGCAAAGTTCGTCCATCCGGCTATTAATGCGCGTAATCATAGAGCCAGGGTCGTCGGTGTTAATAATGCGTTCTCGAATCTGTCAGACCGAGAACGAACACCCACGCCGCACCGCCGCATAGCCGGCGTAGCGTCGATAGATAGTGCGTCGTCATCGTAACTGGCGTGCAACTAGAAAAACGTTTCTGTCGGTGTCAGCTCGCGCTCACTCGTTCCGCCTAGCAGTTTTTATTCCGACCAATCGGCAATCGGGCGGTCTCCGCCGCTGACAAAGGAACGCGTAATCGGCGAGCGCGGGAGCGGGCGCGAAAAGGCGATCTGCTCTCGTTTATACCAACATCATGATAAATCGTTTCCCTCCGATAGAATTATAGGCGTGATGCGATTTCGATTGCAGCAAAGAGAAAAAAAAGGAAATCGACTCGCGCGAGTCGAGCCAAGCCGAGCCGAGCCGAGCCGAGCTTGATCCGAGACGCGTCCAGCCGTCTGGAAAAGTACTGAATTGACCAATGTAAATCGCGATTCAACGGGATTGCTCGCGAGGCGTAAATAACATAAAAAAAAGACTCCATCGACAAACAACCGCGGAGGAAATTAGAATTGTAGAACTCGTTTATCGGGTCCCGTGGTCTCGTCTTCGAACCTACGAATTTGATCGAAGCGACATGCGACATGCCGCGTCCGACGAGCGACATACGACGGCATGCGACGTGTGACAATTCCAACAACGGCATCGACGCGCCACGCCGTCTCCGTCCGAGTCTGCCGACTCCGCAGCTCGGGCCGTCGTATATCATAATTATCGAAAGCGAATCATCGGATGAATTCGCCGGCGATATAGCGACAGCTTTATCGTTCGGTCTATTTATCGGGTCTCGGGCCAAATGGGACAAGTAAGATGGATGAAGAGCCGCAACGCGGAAAGCGGCCATGCTGTTCGCGGTAACGAACCGTAGCGCGCAGAAGCGAGCTCGCCGAATCAATCCGACGAGAGGCCACACCCTCTGACCTAAAGCCGTCTTATCGCGATAACCGCGAGAGAAAATGTCAGCCGCGTCAGCGTGCCGTCGGCGTCGGCCATTTTTCGAAGCCAAGAGCTTTTCGACCTTTGCTTTTACGACCGATTCGTTTTGCGCTCGCAAATGCTTGTGAAAGCGATTCCCCTGGACATCGCCGGCTTGCCGAAACTCGAAAAGGTGTAGTACCAAGTTATATGAAAATAATGATGTCTAGGCGACGGTGTTGTTCGCCGGAGCGAACGGCAAGCCGGTAATTTACTTAAACGACGGCGCGAAATGGGCGACGCCTGTGGCCCGTCTGCGGCGCGTCTGCGGCGAACGTCGCGACGCGATCGTAGAACAAGAAAGAGACGGTAACGATCAAAGAGAAGAAAGTTTCGAGGCGAAGGCGTAAAGAAAGAACCGAAAGAGGCGTGGCGGAATCAAGGATTAAGTTCGGACACGGATTCGACTCGCGATTTATGGGTTGGCGGGTTTGTCTCGCGAGGATACAGCCGCGGCCAAACGAAACGCCTCTCAGAACGCTACCGATGCGATACAAGCACTCCTTAGAATCCACTGGTTCTCGATCGGAATCGCTGGATCCGCGGCTCTTAATTGGTCACGCGCAAATTCATCTTTGCGCGAGAAGTCGGAGCCTTTCGAAGTTGGATTGTCGTGACGAGACGGGACGCGACAGAAGGGAACAGCGTGAATAAGAAGCTGGTATTCCAATCGGTGACCTATATATCGAATAACTATCTATTTCGCAAGTTTGAACCGTTTCAGAGAACAGCGCGAGAACTCGCACAGAGGCCGAGACAAAGGAGTCGCGTCTATAAAGTCGTAAAGGTAGACGGTAATGCCGTTCGAGGCGGCTCGCCAGTTTATTTAAGAGACGCTATAAGAGGAATAACCAGTCGACGAAGAGTCGTATCTCGACGAACGAAGACAACGGAAAAGAGGCGGTGGAGTACGAGGATTTCTAGATCCGTAGATCGCGAGAAAAACGAAAACGGATGGATTCGGTGTTCGGGCCTCGTAGGCGGTAAAGAGAATCCGCGTGCTTCGAAAGACAATTTTTCACCGACAGCACCCGCATCTCGTCAAAAATCATTGTACGATTCTACGGGTAACTCGTTAGGAAGAAATGTTTTGGAAACGCGAAACAAATTCGGCCCTTTTCGTTTCGTTTCGTTTCATTCGGTTTCGTCTTGTCTCGTCTCTCTCGGCTTGGCTTCGCACCGCTTCTCTTATTTTCTCTTTTCTCCTGTGCCGTTCTCTTCCGTTGGCCGACGTTCGAGGGGGCTGTACTGCCGTGGACACGTAGATTCTATCTCGCCATTCAGCCGGCTAGGTAATAAAACTCTTGCGTCCATTATTTACTTGCATTATCGTTACTTTACGCCCACGCGGACGCGCCATGTATTTATGGCGAAATTATTCAGCATTATTTCGCGGATATGAATAAGATGGGAGATACGGCCCACCGATAGATGTACCTATATAATTCGCGATGCTCTTGGAAATTGCTGATGAAAAAATCTACTCGAATCCGATTCGGTGACGGAAATTCACGGTAGCGCCGTTTCCATTCTCTATTTCGGCAATTTCATACAATTTTATCAACATTTTCCCCATGCCCGTGGGAAAACTGGCGAACAGCTTCCGAATTTCCGGCGATTCAGCGTTCCAGAGAACCAGGCCCGAGATAAGGAGAGAAAAAGAAGAAGGTTACCGCGGAGGAGGAATCTCGTCGAGAGAGAACGAATTACTTTCCACGAGAGTATCATTGTTCCCTCTACAGATTTCGTAACTAGATTGGCATTTGTGATGCAAGTCGAGCTACACTGACCTTTAAACAACTTTCTTTAGGCTACGCGTGACTTGATCTCAGAACTCGGCTTCTCGGTTGCCTCGTTCACCCAGTTGCGATACCACTTAGGTGGTAGAAGCAGCACGGGCTACGGCTACGTGCCAGGTTCTAAGAGCTCGTCCACGGATTCGCCGCAACCATTTCCGATTGCGAGTTATCTGTTGACGGCTATCCGCGCGCACTCGTTCGTTTCTTATATCTATCCGCGGAAGGGATGTTATTTTAGAGAGACTGTAAACCCCGTGGATGTTATTCACGAGGAAAAAATCGAAAAGCGAAAACCCGAGCTCCTATCGCGAGGCGTCGTCGATTAAATGAGACCACGACGAACAGTTACCGCTCCCCACGCTGACCTCACGTACACCGCGTTACCGTTACACCAACAAATTGCCGTCGTCCAAATTATTCTTTCGCGTACCCTTTAGACACAGCGAAACAATCGCGTTGCCGCGTCGAAGAAAATGAAGCCGAAGCGGCGCGACGCGTGATTTCACCGTAACCACAGGGCACGGAAATTTATGCGAATCCTCTGCTCTCGTGTCGCGTCATAAATATGAAAGACAGAGGAACGACGATGATACAAAGATTGCGAGATGTCGTGAGCCAAGAAAATCGAGCGAAAAAAACCGGCCCTTCGAATTTTCCTTATGGCCTTGCCCTCGGGACGCGACTCGTTGGACGTGCGAAAAATGGAATCGCTATCCGACGATGTCTGCGGTGGATACGGACACGTCGGACGACAATAGTCGGCGGGCCAGTGACTTTCGGGGCAGAAAATTACTTAATGAATATGGACATGCAACGCATTATGGCATATTAAAAGGCACGTGCACGCGTGGGCACATCTTCGTTCTTTCGTGCCCTCCCACCGGGCAGTTTGACAGCCGACAGTTTGCGTTACCTTAGTCAGCGTGAGCAGCGAGCGTGAGCGCGTGCCAAACCGCCGGTGCCTCCCTCGATCGTCCCGTAAACCGTACCTAAACAGTAAACCGTAAACCGTAAACCTGCGAAGGGTCGAGATCGCGCGGTGGCCCTGCGATATCGGTTCACGATGTTTGCCCACAAAAAGGGGAACCACCTCCTCTCCGCACCCCACTTTCCATCGTAATTGAATTCTCTTCGACACGAGTTCCCTGTCAACAACCGTTTGCCACCCTATTATGGGCACCGTCTCGCGAATCTTCTTGCTTAGTTATATTGTAGAGCAGCGGAGCCGGTTACTGCGGGGTGACAATATGTTCTTCCTTATACAGGACGAGTCGGAACTCGTGGTACGACGGAGCAATGGATGATTCTACACGAAAAAATAGAAAACAAATTTGGTATAACATCTTTCTATTCGGAACACCATTTTCCAGAAAATCGACTTTGAAATTGATTCATTTTTGAATTTGTCATTTATTCTTCTATTGCGGCTGTTTCATTGACAATGATAGAAACATTTCGCTTACCACATAGTTCGCAACAATTAATGCTCGTAAACACTACCTCGGACGAGGGTAACTACGGCCGAAGAATAGACAGCCGAATTCTTTACAAAGATGAATTAACTTTCAAATCAATTTTCTCGAAAACGGAGCCCGGATAAAGAAATGTTATATCATGTTTGTTTTTTTCATGTTTTCTTGTGGAATCACCCTCTTCTCGGTTGTATTATGAATTTCGTGTTAATTAACATGTTACCCGGTCTTATTCTTTTATCTTATATTTATTTTCGTGTAAAAAATTTGATAGATTCCTTATCGATAAGCATAGAGTTAATTATGTTCAAAGACAAGGCGGAAGCTGAGCAATACGCTCAGCCCTCAGTAACACGGCTCCGCCACCCTATTGCTGTCCGAGCAATTAACTGCAGCGTCGAAACCTTTCTCTGGTGAATTTCTTGGTTCGATCCGACCGTATTCGTTCGGCCTCGCCTCGCCTGTCGTCTCGTCATCGATCTTGTTGTTGGACGGTCGTCTCACGCGATTCGCGCATTCCCTCGTTACGAACCTCGCGTTCTACATACGTTTCTCGGGTTGGCACGGTATCGAGACCCCATAAATCAGAGGTCAACGACGAATTGCTATTAAATCAAACAATCCGTTTTTTGACATATCGACGAACGAAGGATATATCGGAGAAACATCTCCGACAAGATTGTCATTGAGGGCTTTAAATATGTCTTCCGCACGGTATGTTGAATCGGATGCCGTGGGCCGAACAGCATTAGCTCGGCAATCTCGTGTCGATTAAACGTCCCGTCGGCCGGGATTCGTCCAACCCCAAGCTTTTTACGTCCCGACCATTTCATTATCGTACCTTATTAAATTTCCAGGTGGAGCAACCGGATGATTCGTCATCTCGCTCGTTCCCTGTGATCAGGATCGCCGCTGCTCCGCGCTCGATCATCGACGATCACGCTCGCTCGCAGGAGGAGCAAGATTATCGTTATCGAGTCCGAGTAGTTACGCAATGACGCGCATGAGTCACTGAAAAGTCGATCCGGGGTGATCCCTGTGGCGAAACCGGGATCAGTCTTGCCAACGACGCGCCGCATTAGCGTGATTACACGCTTCGCTCGCAGACCAGTCAGCTGGTAGCGCGTCAAACTTCCGTGCTACCTGGCCATCCCCCTTGTAATTTGCACCTGGTGCTTTGATTCTATCTGTTCTCTCCGGCGTAATCCCGATAATACGTTCGCTCCCCATCTCCCTCGCCCCGTCTCTATCCTTATCTGCGTCCCAGTCGTCCAGCAGCAGCCGGGATATCCGCCGCAGCATTGTTTGCTCGCGTTTTTGAGAATTCGCGGTTAGACGTTTGTCGCACGAGAAAATAATAGTTGTCGTAATAGTCGCGGTGCGCGATAAACTGTGTAATCGAGCGGGGTATATCGTTCGGCCTGAAAACGTCATGGGAACGTCTGTTCCGGAGGCGTTCTCGTGTTGACGAAAGTAATAGCGCGGCTGTTCCGGTCGAAGGATCGTTACACACGTAGCTGGGAACCCCCGTAAAGTCGTCTACCCCCGCTAATGCACTTTTAATTAATTAAACGAGTCGATGGGGCGGCCAACCCCCTGCCTGCTAGCCTCCGACTCCGGTTCTCGTGTCGACCTCGCGTGCCGGTCGTCAGTCCGCCATCAGTAGACCACCACCAGGTAGGTGCAAACTCATCCCTTCGGAGATGCTCCCTCTCTCTCTCTCTCTCTCTCTCTCTCTTTCTCTCTCTCTCTCTTTCACCTCCGGTCGCTTCCTATTTTGTAGCCTCCGCGTTTTCTGTTCTCCTTCTTGTCTGTTACCCGCCGAGGACGATCGATCGTCCTTTTCCAACCTATTTCGAGCTATCTCCATGCTCGCGATACCCCCTACAGCCCTCGTCAAAAAGCTTTTAGCCGACAAACGATACAATGCGTCCCCGATACCGTGGATTCGCTTTTCCCTTCCTACTCCTCTATCTGTTCCATCTATTTCCGGGGATTCAGGCAAGACGTGCACGATTACTCCGCGGATTTGCAAATCTCGAGGAATTGCCTCCGTTGTTTTGTCGTCGATTCGCAATGCGTTTCAGCGTTTTGCAATTGAACGTGGTGCGCACGGAACAGCTTCGAAGTGATCGCGAAATGGCGATAAACCAAATAAAAGATGAAAACGCTCGGTCTATTAACGCGAATCCGTGTTTTAATGCGTACGCTTGCTGCACCAGCTACTTTATGGCCGCTGCGTTCGAAGCTGTTACGATTATTGCTACCGTAAGTCTATAAACCGGTTATTAAAGTTAATTATATGCATTTATGGCTAATTAACTGCCGCGATTTCATCCTATTCGTAGATCACTCTTCTGTCGCAACCAGAGTCGCCTCCTCTCGCCTAAACGACCGCCTTTTTTGCAAATCGCTCGTTCGAACGTTTTATTATCGTGTGCCGACTCCCGCTATTAGCCTATTGAGTTCTCCCGATTGTTTGTTGTCTTTCCCGGAAGAAAACGTTCCTATTCGCCTACGGTTGAAATCTCAGAGGATAACCAATGAAGTCTCGCTCACCGCTTCCAACAATTTAGCCATTTCTCATTCGCTGTTACGGCGAACGCGACGAGCAGTCTGAATTTCTGGACAACTCGGTCGAAAGTCTGAACTCGAAGCAAAGGCGGTCGATGAGTGGAATACGAGTACGGAGCGGTAGAAACGACGCTCGGTCGCGACCATATTTACGAGGTACGGATGCAGATTCGGCCAAGAATCTCGTTAATCGAATGGTTTATGGTCCCGACTAAATATTCGAATTTTTGTATTCAATTAGGCACGGGTTGCCGAGGGCGGTGTCTCGAAAAGTGCGTCTACACGCGGTTGGGAGGGTTGCTCCGGGCTGCAAGATGCAAGACGATTAGAATGAATGGCCGCCATAAATCAGTGGGCTCGTTGGAGCTGCTCGAAGAAACGCGAGGAGCCGCAAGGAGGCGCGGAATACGAGAAGAATTCGGCTTCGGGTTCAGAACGCGGACTTGGACGTGGCCGTAGTCGCAGACTGTGTCGTCCTACGACTACCTGACCACCGATTTTCAATCTGGATCCCCTAACCTCCCTTTTGCGGATCGCCTGCTCGCGAACCACTCTCATTTGCCCCGTTTCCTCCGACCGTAGCTAATCTACCCACTCTCCATGGACGCGACAACAAGCGATCCATGTAATCCTGATGCACTGGTTCCCCGTTCGCGTTCGTGTTCGTGTTCGAACTCGTATTCGTATTTGGATCCGTTTCGTAGTGTTATAGTCAAACTATAGTGGAAGCATAGTGGAAGCGTAGCCTCGCGCCTCGTGCCCGGCAAAAATAAACGATCCGCCCCAGCAGTATCGTTCCAACAAACTTCGTCCTCGTCCCCTACCCTCGTCGTCGACCGTTTTCGGAGGAATCTAATTATCACGGCTGCTTTTATTGATTCGCCTGAAAATTTATTACACCCACTGGCCTCTACGCTCGTGCCTTGTCCATTTTTTGCTTGCCCGAGAAAGATCGTCGCCTCGGTCCTGTTCGACCGAAATACTTTTCTCGACCGCTTACCTTCGGGTTTCGTAAGGTCCGATCTATTTCCGAAAATCGATACGCGGTATAACCTGCATTCAATATTATACTTTGTATCGTCGTGTTATCGAAGGACCAGCGGCAACGAATCGTAAGGCGCGCGCGACATCGAGATTTCGCGCGGTCGATTACCGGTGTCTGGATTCGGTGTCAACACGAAGAACCGGTTGGAACGAGGAACCTTCGTCGAAAGCGATAGTCGCATTCTGGATCGGTACGTACCGGTTGTAAATTCGCGCGTGAAACTTGCTTGACCGTTGCGCGATCCTCTGCTCGCTAATCCCGTTTGTTTCAAAGAAATTGCGGCCGACGCGACCGATCTTGCCGCGTTTCACCGGAATTTTCTCAGTGGTTTCGAGTCGCATCCCGATTCTCCCGATGAAATTGGTTTCGCCCTGGGGAACCGTAATCTCCGAAGATCGCAACCTCCGAGACGGTAGCAGTCGGAAATTTTCTACGGTACAAAGAATCCGATGATATCTCGAGAAGGCGAAGATCGTGCGGCGTATGACGATGCGGTGAACGTCATCCCGCAGCGACTTACGTCAGGGTGTGTATTCATCGGTATAAATTGCTCACTTCATC
The DNA here is from genome assembly GCF_028453695.1 of Augochlora pura. Lineage (NCBI taxonomy): Eukaryota > Metazoa > Arthropoda > Insecta > Hymenoptera > Halictidae > Augochlora > Augochlora pura. The sequence goes on from NC_135778.1 coordinate 11,298,274, forward strand.
CCTCTTTCGACCGCGCATCGATCATCGAATCTCTTGCCGTTGAAAATTCTGATGTTATTATTATCTATTGCGTGCGGATAATAAACCCATTATTCTCAGCCGCTTGCAGTATCATTTTCTTCACAATTATAATAATTAAAAGTTTCTCAATAGTAATGATCTGTTACGGGAAAAATTTATTTATCTCGTGACTATATTTACATAAATGCTCAAGCATTGTTGCAAAAAGGGAATAGAATTTTGCTCCACCATAAATGAATGAAATATAGTTAACAGTTGGACAGTTTATTACTAGATATCTCCGTTACGAACCTGACTCATTATAGTACAGCAAGGGATTGATATAATTACGTTGAACAAAAATATTAGAAGAAAAATGATATTATATTATAGTATACTCCGTTATTCAAATTACTGTAGCCAAAGAGAATACGCGGACAAGACTTCTGAATTCAAGATGGTAAACGCGTAAGGCATAGGAGTGTTGTTGTCCAGTGAGCGGTAGAAATCTCTGTTGCACCATTTTTATCGATGAAATTACGATGATAAAATGTGGCGATCATATCACGGAGACCATACTAATCATATTCCATTATTGGCCTAACCAAATCGCAGTACAATACGATCATCTATAACATCCACTAACAAGTTATTCTGTACGCAAAATTTAAAAAAAATTACGTTGCTATTTTTTTAAAATGAAAAAATTGCGTTTCATGTATTTCTATTAAAATGATACTATTTATCTAGAATTTTACTGTATAATAGTTCGATAATAGAGTCGATATTCGGCAAGTCAGACTTCTATAATACGAGAACTATACGATACGTTTGAGGAACAATGCATGATGCATAGATGTTCGCGAAAGCCGTCGACTCTCCGCTCGTGCCTCGAAGCAACTGGAACCGCGGGCTTCGTAGAAACCATTTATTAGCGGCAATTAACCTAAAAGTGCCGTAGACATTTCATTAGCTTGCGTTCAGTTTGAAAATGCACGCAACCGGGATGCTAGCTCGTCAAAGAGATATCGGTGACACGGAAACGGACGATGGTTTCGGTCAGCTTTGTTTCGGATATGAAATTTTTCGACATAATTCGATGCCAAAATAGGAAGGAATCACGCGTGAAATTTTTGTCACTTTCCTGTCACCGGGTATGATCGAGTCAGATCGGGCACGATCGAGGGAAACGTCGCTATTAATGGTTCCTAACGAGCGAATAGTAATTCCATTGCGATTAGTCTGGCGCGCTTCGTGCGACTGGAATGTTTGAGCAAGTGCGTGGGCGTGAACCGTGGTCGGGGATGACGATTGTTCGGAGGCAGGTATATTCTCGCCTGTGTGTACGTAGAGAGCTCAAGCTAGCGCATGTACACGGGGAACGGACGAAACGAAAACTCGGCTCCTCCACTCAGCGGTGAGCATGTTTCCTGATGGGGTCATCAGCGCGAATTAACATACTGGGTGGACTCGTACGACACGCACACGTGCGCGTCTCTACCGACGAACGTTTCCATCTGACTCATTCTGCCTTTCTCTTTTCTTTAGGCCCCGATTCTTCTCTTCCTTTCTTTCGTTTCGTTTCGTTTCGTTCCGTCTCGTCTCGTTTGCTTTCCTTTCGGCCGGTCCCGCGGTCGTCCCGTTCTTTCGCCGTTTATTCTTCTCTGGTGTTGTCCGAGACACGTTTCCTATGATTCGAAGAGAAACCGACGGAAGAGGAACATGAATCAGAAGTCTGAAACAACGCAACGCGACAAATCGACGCGATTCCCAAATCTTGGAACTGCATCGAGCTCGATGACGTATCGCAAACAGCGCCAGGAACTGACGGACAACGAGAACAGACAGACCGGAAACGGATCCTAAAAGACGTCCGAAATGGATGAATAGGAAGACTCGATCTCGATTCGAAGCAACGTCGAACGCGTCGTAGCATAACTTGTTTCAGGAAAGGACGATAACGCGAAGTAATATTTTTTTAGAAACGAGGACCCGATAAGTCCGCCAGTTGGAAGATAAATCTCTAGAACACAGCTAAGACGGTAGAGTCGCGAGATAATCGAAGGCAAGCTGAAGCCGGACGGTTTATCCTGCGATCCTTTCGTAGGACAAACGGAAATTGATTCGGTTCGACGAATTCTCGTCGGCCACTGATCTCCGGGACACGGACGAATAACAATGAGACGATCACGGAGGAAGGATGAATGGAAAGATAGGGAGCGGATTAGGTGGTAGCCGACCGATGGATCGGTAAGCCCCAATCAGCTGAACGAATGCGATGAAGCTCGAGGTAGCTACCTAACTGTATGCGACAGTGTACGCGTCACCATCAACGTCTCTTCTATGAATTTTCTTCTGTTGATAGGGTATGAAACCTTTGTTTTCTCTCCATGATCTTCATTCGCGGATTTGACGCTATTACTGGGCCATTCAGAGGAAAAGAGATAGAAAAGGAAATATAGAGGAAGAAGATGCGAGACGTATCGGACGGCCGATAAAGTTAAATCCCCGAGATCCGTTCTATCCACGGTGAAATCGACGAGCAAACGGACGCGACGTGCCAGAAGAAATGGAATCTCAGCGGGACGTTAATGCCCGGGTGTCGCGTCTTGCGTCTTACGTATCGCATATCGTGCGTCCCTTCGATAGAACACGACCAAATAAAGTTCCTCCGGTACTTCTGCTAAATCTCCCGAAGCAGATTAGCCACCGATAAGGCGACAGGTAGACGTTGTAGATGGTGCGAGCCGCTTAAACGAGACGGCCCGCGCGCCGTGCCAAGAGTGCCAAGAGCGGCAAGAGTGCGGAGACGAGCCGCGAACCTCCGGCTCCGGTATTTCCAATAACACCGGAAAGGACCGTGTAATCTGTTTGATCTGCGCGAGCCAACAACGTACGCTTTATTTGATTTCGACCGAACCCCTCTGTCCTCGAGACGTTCATCGGTTTCCCGAATCGCGCGACACCAGCTCGACCTTTCTCTCCTTTCTTTCCCCGTTCTTCTTGTGATAGGTCGTATCGTTTCTAGTGAACTCTGACGATGCTTAGGAACAATTAAAGTATGACGAAGAAAAGGTACCTCGCCCGAATTCGTATCGAAGATACGTATTCCGGTCGGAGAAGGTCGCCCGACGATCATCTTGTTCGAATCTCCGAGCGCGTTATCAGGCCGAGCACAGTTTCGGTTCGCTCGGAGAAACGATCCTCGATGAGATTCGCATCGAGGAATGCTGTCGGCTCCGCTCTCCGCAACCACCCCTTTTGTCACGATTTCTGTTCTCGCGAACTTTTCACGAGGATTTTTATTTTTACGGGTGAGAATGCTGCCGAGACGCCTCGGTTGATTCCGCGCGGGTAACGCAACAGCCTGCCCGCCTGCCTCGGACGATTATCTCGGAATCGAGAACGCGGGAAAGAAAGAGGCGCGAAAACTCGCTCAAGTAACGCCGCTCCGTCACTGGATCGCGAATACCTTCCGAGCCACGTTTATTATCCATCCCGCGTTCCAAGTCCTTGCTCTTTTTTCTATTCGAGACAGATCGGATTATCCGTTTGCAATTAGATGTTTCCAATGACACCGCCGGCTATCGTGGCCTTGCAAGCCCCAGGGGCGGTTTCAACGTTCCACGCGCGTCCATTAGCGAAACTCGACGCAGTTTCGCATCGCATCTGCTTGTGCCTCGAGTGATACGTTAAACTCGTAATATTGGAATCTTTACGGGCGATATAATTGAAAGTACTAATAATATTTTCCTCAAAGATCTAGATTATATGCCGAAGATTTAATTAATGAGAGAAATGTGCTACATATCCTGATATTTCGTTATGCATATAGTCAAATTGTCTGAGTGCAGTTTATAAAACGCAATGTATATCTCTGATGTCGCCGATATATCGTCACACATCTACAGAGGGATAGATTCCTGTACTTGCAGCGACTATGATAAGGGCTTGGACTATGTCTTGTGGTAACGTCGTCTATACGAATCTCATAGAATGAAACCAATTTAATAGTTTGCGTAAAATCGGGTCCTTTCTCTCCCCCCCCCCCCCCCCTTAAGCTGACATGTTCGTTATCGAACGCAACATCAAAATATTATACAGGGTGTCCCAAAAATGTCTGACAATACGAAAATTGAGATTCCTGGGATCATTTTAAGTAATTTGTCCTTTAGTAAACATGCAATCCGCGAATTTGTTTACAAATTATTAATGAAGAAGCAAGCAATTAATGAGAGGCAAGCTTGGCTGATGGGTGGCAGCCAAGCCAATCGGCAAAACTGGTCTTCGCCCGCTAATTGGATTGTTGGCCGCCTCGCGCCAGTCGAAAGGAAAGAAGTTATTGCATTGTTTTTGTAAAGGAAGAAATTACATCAAATGATCTCAGGAACCTCGCATTACCCGATTTATATATATATAAACACGGGTTAACAAACTATCAATGTTCTTTGTTTTTTTGCTAGTCTGTGTTGCTCCATGTTCTAATTTCTATAATTTAACCCTTTTAGTGCCGGAGGGCCGATATATCGGTCTGCGCTGCACTGGCGAAAAATGCCTTATACTTATACCTGTGTTATTTATATAATTTCCAATGAATATAGAAAAATTGCCGCCACTGTTTCATTCTCAATTTCGTTCTTAATACCCTGCTTTTTGAATTATGTAAATATTGCTTTCCGTTTGGTTTTTATGAGCCTTTTTCCAAACCCTAGTAACACCGTGAAATTTGGCTTTTTCGCTTGGCACTAAGAGGGTTAATATTGTTAAATTCAAAAGCTTGATGCTCTAAAAGTGGAAAGGTGTATATCTCGATTAGACAAACTCCAGAGGACAGAAGAACTCGTACGATCGTTGATTTGTGAGCCAGTTAGCCCACCGGCCGGTCCATCGCGCCTTTGACCGTTTCCATTCGGAAAACCCCAAAACCGAACACACCTTCGTAATGTACCCCTACGACACCTACCGTAGATCTTGTCCGTTCCCAACGTCCCCGCCCCCAGAGTCTTTAGTGACCTAACAACCATCGCCCAGCATCGTTTAGCTTTTTAATACGATCGGGAAGGTCGGTACAAGATGTAGTAACTCCATCACTATATTTCATTTCGTTCAGTGTCCGAATTGAGCGAAGCAATCAGAACGAGACGTAATTGTCGCAACGTTTTTTGAATCGTTGGCGTAAAGTATGGCGCTATGAATTTTATGAAAGGTACATAGGATGATTAATGTTTGTGTTTCGCCGCGATACGGATCTAGGACCGGGATCGCGTCGGTGTCGCTTCGCTCTGAATAAATCTTACGGGAAGCTAGCAGGATCGGATGAGAGGGAAGGTGCCCCCGTCGCGACGCGTCCTGTAAAATCACGCCCCGTGCCACACCGACGTTCGTTAATCGCGTTATCCCGATATACGAATGATCTCCCGACCTCGGTGGTTTCCGCCTCTCGCCGGGATCCTGGCAGGTGGTCCATTATCCGTTCGCTCCTCGAATCCGACTTTTCCGAAAGAGATTTCGATGCCACCCCGGCGATCGTCTCACCTATCAGAAGAGAATCCTTTTTCCCTAGACGACGATCGCACGGCAACGGTCCAAGGGATTAGTCGTTCATTCTTTTGACATCGATAAAAGCTTCTACCTGCATCTCTCGTCAATTTATTAGTAGAACTCCACTTATTTGAGTTCCATTTATTAAAACGGAATGGGCAACTTCCGATGCAGTGAACTCCGCTGTATTTCTATTACCTGAACTACTATCGAGCGTTATCGAATTATGTTAACACACAGGCATTGCGAACGTAAGCAAATGTAAACTCGGCACGTTTTCCCTGAACGATCCATTTATCTGAACGCGAATTCCAGTTATTCGAACGAAAGGTTCCAGGTTGTGGTGATAATCAACGGACCCCTATTATACGGACTTACCCGGTTATATGAACTGATTGTCCAACGCCGAGTTCGTATAAATGGAGTTCTACTACACTATTATTGTTTATGGTGTGAAAGTAACAAATCCGTCAGTCTTAACGAATGTACAAATTATGTTAGATAAAGATGGCAGAGAAACTAGAAATAAATGAAAAGAGAAAGAAAAACATAGCGTGGTATGAGCGACACAGTCAAGAGCGAAATATTTAGTAATACTAATTTATCTACGAAGTATTGATTTATTCGTAAAAGGATTCATTGCGGTGACAACGAGGCGAATATCAAGAGGGGAAAAAAAACAATCGGAATAAAGAGAAATAACGGAGATTTTAGTTAGTCGCGGCGTGCTATCCTTTGCATCTATCCGATTATCGAGGCATCCCCTCTGTTGACATTTCCGAAGCAGCGGGAGCCACGTGAGACGATCCTGGTAGAACATAATCGCGGAAACGAAGGCGTTTAAGATCCAGAAGGAGAAGGGGAGAGAGAAAGAGAGAAATAAAAAGTTAGGAGATAAGAGGTGAGGAGAAACGCAGAAAAAAGATACGAAAGAAAAGAAGAGAAGAGAGGAGAAGAGAGCAGGTCGAGCGAACGGCGGCCTCAAGAAAGATCTACCGACGCGACAGGGAAACGAGCAAGGAGATGAGGAAAGGAAAGAGAAAAAGAGAGAGAGAGAGAGAAAGAGTAGGGGGTGAGGTTGAGGGAGGAAGAGAGAAATAGAGAAAGAGCAAGGAGAGCCATGGAGAACGCTCGCATCACATTCTAGGCTATTCCGCATTCTGTTCCCCCACTTTCGATCGTCCACAAGCCACCGGCTCACCTCTACGCCTCCGTGACTGCTGGAAAAGTTGTATAACGAACACGTACGCGTGTACCTGACACGTACGCTCGCCTCTTCCAAGTGTTCTGGCGGCCTCGTGTATAGGTACCGTAGGAACCGACAACGTAGTCGCGTCGCAAACCTTTACGCCGGTCTACGCTCCACACGGACACGGCTACCTATGACACGAGAACTCACCTGCGTGCTCTTGCTCCAGCTCCTGCTCTTGCTGTTGCTCCCGCCAACAGACCAACGGCCAGAAATGTTAGCACGCCCGGCGGAGAATTCCATCGAATTTCATGGTGTCGCTGATTCCTCGTTCGCGGTATCAAAGATGTCGCGGGGGTCGCTTCACCCCAAATGATCTTACCGCCTCCCTGCCCACGAAATTGTCGACGACTCGATTGACCCCGAAATCTTGTCATTTAATTTAACCTTCGAAACCGTCCGATAGAGAATACGTCGCATCGAGATCGCTCTTAGACGAGCGATTGGCGTTTCCGCTGCGAATAGATGTGTCAGTAACGAGATCACTGGAAAACGCGGGCGTTTTCTCACGGATCGAATCGGCGGAACAAACTCGTTACTCATTGTCCGTGGATGCTTTGCATAGCGCCGAGTCGCGTCGCAACGCTTCGCCTTGGCTTGCGACCGACAACCAGCCGCGTTATGAACATTTTCCTCCCAAGACTCGCTAACCAGATCGCAATTATCGCGTAAAAACATGTGGACGGCAATGAAAGTGACAGCGCGAGTATCTCGGCGCACGCGTCCACCCATCCGACGCCGTTCCACGGACGCTTCGCATGGCGACCATTAATCGAGCTCAGCCGCGCGAATTCGAGGACTCGATCGCAATTGCTCGGGCGAGTTTAGGCGGGGCACGATTCACAGCGAATTATCGAGACGACGATTTACGATCTTCCGAAGCGGCCGATTCTCGAGATACCGCTCGGACTCGAGCAAACGCCGGGACCGAGAAATCAGCCGAGATATAAGATACTAGTATCGCGTTTGACAGCGTGACAAATTTCGACAAACAGCGGCATTAAGCTTTTTATCACGAGAAACGGGGAAACTCGAACGCGTCGCGATCGAAATCAGAAATTTCACGGTCTGACGCGACGGTGGATTAATTTCGGCGCTCGACAACGTCCAAGACATTTCGACCAGCGAACGCTTTGTATGTGTCCGAACAACGGTTTCCACAGAAATGAAATTTCATTTGAACTTCGAACAGAACGGAAGCGACCGAGCACGATTTCAATGCCGCCTTTTTCACGGATTTCATTCCTCGGGCAGCGTTCATCGAGCCCGCGGTTTACACGAAAGCGATTCCGACTCGAAAACAAGTTTATCCTCGGGACACACGGAAACGCTAGGATCGGATCGAATCAAAACGAGCGTCGAGCAACAGTCGTCGAACGAGGTAGAATGTCTCGCTGCGACCCGATGGAATCCCAAAAAGCAAGGACGTTTACTTTTAGCGACGTCCACGGATCGCGCGAACATAATCTTGCGATAGCTTCCTCGGGAACGGCGTTTATTTACTTATTTCATTTGACCGGGATAGCCCATTAGTACAACGTGGAATATAATCGTGAAGATTTAAAGCGGCATTGGTCATAGATAATATAAATTTTTGAAATTTATACTTAAAAATATATAAAAGTGAAATGCGGGTTAAGGTTGCTTTTATCGTATGCGGTAACATATTAAAAAGATGAATTCAGAAATCTATTAATGTCGCATTATTGATTGTACGATTAAGGTCAGCTTTATATTGTATACAAAATCTGTTACGAGTTTTTAAACTTTATCGTCCTCGACCGAATCCTTCTCTAACACGACATATCTTATTAACTGCTGTTGCAGTAGTATGCCCGCAATTTGTAGCGTCGAATCTGGATACAATGATACGACCTGCAGTCGTCAACCTTGATATGACAGGCTAACGGAATCTGCGTTCTCTGAGAGGAACGATCAAACGGCGTCGACGTCGACGATAACGACGATGTTAAAGAATGACAGCAAGACCAGTAGCAAGAGCTAAACTAGGAGCAAGTGCAATAGCACTATTGCTATAGCAATATCAAGAGCAAGAGCAAAAGCGAATGGAGAATGGCAAGTAGCGAGCGGCGAACGCGTTCCTTCGACTTGGAGGCGGATTTTACCGGAGGTGGCGTGCTATCGGCGACAGTGAAAACGACCGGCCACGACCAGACGACATTCTCGATTTCAATGCCGCCCGGACACGTTCGTATTCGATTTGTCGTAATTGCCGATCTCGAGTGCGTGGACGCTTCCTTTCAATCGATCTCTTTCTTTCGGTGATCGCCTTTGCAGTTCCATCGGTAGCGAACCGAATAATTCGCCGCATTCGCGGATACCGGCTACGACTGTTCCCGTACGGCAACGACTGATTTTTTAAAATCAATCGCGTAACGACGAGATGCCCGTTACCGGTCGATTTTCGTGGAGATTCGCGATAACGTAGAAAAGAATAATCCGTGTAAATACGAAAAGCATGTAGTTGCAAACAGTCTAATCTCAATGTGACATTGCCCGATGGAACGGTTATAACCTGCACCTTCTCGTATCTTTTACGAGAATGTATTACGTGTTTGCCGGCGATAAGATGTTACCCGTGGGGAAACGAGAAGACAAACATAACGTCGCGTACGTATTGTGATATACACATGAAACACCATAATATGCGTGGACACATTGTAATTCGCGTGTCTCGTCGGCTACGGGTTGCCTATGTGAATCGCGGAGCCGGCGCTTTTCCTCGCTCTTGATTATTTCATTCGTGGAAGCGGGAGTCCGCGCGGGGAAACGCCAAGGTTCGCGACAGTTATGCGCGTCGATCGAGATTCTACAGAAATAGTAAACAGATTCGAAGAAGTTTATCGAATCGTCGCGTTCGGTACCGTGGGAAAAAGAATGTGAACGGACGAGTACTCGCGAAACGAGATAACGCGCGAAGCATCGTATCGGCGACGAAGACTCGCAGACTCGTCATCGGAAGTCAAACACGGATTGTACCGAAAAAATCGGGAAGCGTGAACAAACACCGCTTCGATTTGCTGACGCACAATCGAGCAGATCGTCGCGGTGTGTCACAATCAGTTCGATACGATTCGTTCGGGTGTGCGTGCGCGTTTCACCAAGAAACCGACCGAAACTTATCGATATCCGCGCGAGCGGGGTCGAACGCATCTAATCTGTAAATTTACTCGCGGATCTTGCGCAATTTTGCAGCCTATTCCGAGTCTGGAATTCTCCTCTTCACACTCCTACGCTCGATCGTTACTTCGAACGATATCTTCAATCGCAAATGTACCTAGTTACCTGCGACGTGGAAACTAAACGTCGACGATAAGAAATGTTAGCATATATTCTGATCTTTAGTGAATTTTAATATAATATATGTCGTATATAACAAATACATTGAACAAATTCACTATAAATGTGTCTTCGCGATTTAATATCTATGAATTAAATAGATCCGTACATGTTATTCTGAAGCGTTCCGTAATCCTAGTGATAATCTCTTAGGCACTGAGCACCACTATAGTAGCTTCCGCGGATGCCGTCTGATTAATTGTTAAAGTTAAAATGCGTGTATCATATCTTTAAGAAAAATTATAATTTAATCGTCAAACACTTCATTCCAATGTACTCGTGTAAAGAACAGCATTATCCGTCACATATTGCAGTGCCGTATCATTTACACGTAATTTGCTTTGAACTCTACCGTGCCGAGAAACAGCCCCTCGTAAAGTTCCGCCGTGCCTAAGAGGTTAATAACGAACTACAAGTTTCCCCGGGGGAGTTACTATCCATTGATGAATGTTACGCGCGTCTTTGAAATCATAATAAAATTCCACTCCTCTCTTATCAATATTTCAACAATAAACTAAAGCTTGATATTCAATAAATGCAATGTATTGCTTTGAAATTTATCCGCAGCGCGAAAGATTAATCTGGAGCAAAGTATCCACGAAAATATCTCCAGTTGAAAGCGGTTGTTGCTGAAAGAGGTAGAAATGGTTAGGATAAAAGTCTTCCTCGCGTTCATTTATAAAGCCGACAACCCGGTCGCCGGTTAAAAACTGAATAATAGCAAGAAACTCAGGAGAAGCTTCTTTCCCGTTGGTGATAATCGTCCAGAGCTTCCGGGGGTACTTTGATTAGCGACGCTTTCGACGAGTAGCCAGCTGGTCGAAACGCGAACGACTTGGCGGTCGATGTGGCTTCTTAAAGGGAGGAGGGAAGGAACGGAGAGATACTGAGGAGGAACGGCGAAGAGCGGCAAAGAGTGAGTCGAATGGAACGGTATGGAATCGCGAGAGGCCCGTACTCTCTCCCGATGGCGGTGCAGCTCGCACCGCTCCAAGTCGCGGTTTATGCTTCGCAGATACCAATCTTGTTTCTTGACCTATATCCGCGTTTGCATCGTTGCGCAATACGCTCGAAAGGCGTCTTCGAAAATCACCGCGGGAGACCAACGTCTCAACCGCTCTTGCTCTCGACCATAAGCCGCGTCCCATTCCTTTGTAATCTCGTTTCACGGGGCATCCTATTCGTCCTTTTTGCTCACGATTTCGGCTCATTTTCGCGATTCTATCTACATGGAAAATCGCTGGTGAACGCTGGCGAAATCATCGTGATCGACGAAGACATTGGAGGAAGAAATTGATTGGCACGACGTCGGTTGCCGTTGACTCGAGTTACAACAACTTTGGTAGTTTGGCTCTGCGGGCACAGGAGGATTTACATGCGTTTCACGGTCTCCGGCATTGCTGACACGCTTGCTACGCGGACGAGGGACACGTAGAATGCGCGTCGGTACGCATCTTAACAGTCGGTCGCTGTTCGACGGTCTTCCTGCACGCCGCGGTTCTTCGAGGTTCTCCACCGAGTGGGCGAGCATCATCAGACCTTCCTCGAAAACGTTGCTAACTTTTGCGGCCAAAATAACTAGTGCCTTCGAATATTCGATTCATCGAACTGTCCAGTCGTCGAAACCTATCGGGGCCAATTTTTAAACGCAACCGAACCCCTCGATCCGAGGAATTTTATACGATTTCATGGGTAGCGTTTTCGTTAGGATACAATTCTGTCAACAATAACGGACAATTATAAGCGCATACCGCGCTTATGAAGTATCGTTCATATGTACGTATGCGTCATATTTCGTAACGGTGTTGGACCGATCGGTTACTACCGATCCAGCGCTAGCCGATACACGGCTGGGCGAGGCCGACGCGATGCGATACGATGCGATGCGATGCGTGCACACGCTACAGCAGATATAAATTTCCCTGATCTTCGGTACCGTAGGTCAACGTTCAGAGAGAATTCCAGCCGGGCTCATCATCCTGGCTCCGTCTCTCTCTCTCTCTCTCTCTCTCTCTCTCTCTCTCTCTCTCTCTCTTTCTCTCCCTCCCTTTCTCCGGCTCTGTAAAAGGCGCGAGTACGCGACCGCGGCCGCAACCACCGCCCGTCCACGCGATTCGAGTCCTCTTCGTCTCGTGGTTCGAAACTCCGTGGATTCGATGGATCCCCCCACGAAATCCTTTGTTCCAATTCCATCATAGCCTTCGTTAAACAATAGAAGAAAAATGTTATCGATTTAATCCGAGTACAATCGACGGTCGCAAGCAGAGTTACACCGGGACTCGGGTTTACAAAAGCGACGATGCAATCGTAAAAACGAAACCGCGCGAAACCTCCGGAGGGCCTTCTACCTTTACGTAACAACCAACTCGAGAAAGTAGCCCAAAGAGTGCTCTCTATAAATCAGCCGTTCAACGACAACCGCGATACGCCTCGATCGGATCTTTGAACTTTGTTTCGTGGGAATAAAACGTAAACAAAGCCGCGGTCCCTGATCGAGCGTGCGTTACCATTTACGAATCGTAAGGTCGTTTACGGGCGACGAACGACGAAGAACCGAACGATCTCATCGGTCGTCGACGCGTTTCCCCAGAGATACCCGACCACGCCCGACTCGCGTAAACGCGTTATCCGAGTACGCTTTGTTTCGCATTATTACCCGGCCTCGCGGCGAGATTTCCTTTACTCCGCGTTGATCTGCCGGCGACCACGAACCGTTCGCTCGCACCAATTTCTGGACGAGACAATGCTACATGACGACACGAAAACGATCGTTTGCACAGTTGATCGATTTCGAGATTCGTTTCCGTGTTTCGCGGCTGGTTAGCCGAGTGGTTGTTAAGGTAAACCCCCGGAGTTGGACCGAGTCGGATCGAGTCGGATCGAGCCAAACGAAACCAGCCGACGCCAACGAGGAGATCTCGATACAAGCAAGTGGGGAAAGATAAGCTGAGTCAAGACAAACCAACGGAAGAGAGAATAGAATCCGGCATGTTCGAGAGCAAACCGACCGTTCAAGAAATAGAAAAAGAGGAGAGACGGAAAGGCGAAAATATGAAAAGGAGGAAAGGAGGAAAGGAGGAAAGGAGCGAAGGAGGAAAGATGGAAAGGGGAAAAGGAAAAAAGAAGAAAAGTAGGAAACAAGGAAAGAAGGGACCCCGAGGCCCGAGGCGCCGTAAGCATAACGGTACATCTGAGAAGACCGCGAGAGGAACGGCAAGGCGGATAACCAACTAGCCTACGCCCAACCGAAAACGATTCGCATCTGTATCGTCTACAATGTCTGTTCGAGACTCTGTTTCCGCGAGAAAGACCCGCCAAGACCAAGACCAATCGAATCGTTAACGAGGATACTTGAAATCGTAATCGGTCGTCGACTGTAAGGAGCACTCGTTGCGAACGATTCTCGCAAAATGCCAGCGTTCCCGTGTTGCGAAGTCTCGTGGACACGGGAGGCCGTTAAAATCCGTCTCATTAGTATGAAAAGCGTAAAGTCGTTTCACAGTTATTACAGTAGATATATACCGATGCTTTACAATCCGTCCTCGGTATTAGCTCGTAATGCTAATGCGTTACACAGTCGAGACTTCCGTGCTGGCTACAAAGCACTTCTTCGCGGACATTAAGTATGCGATGCCACGAGGTTACCTCTTCTATCGGGTGTCCCCGCTCCCCCGGCTATTCGTTGTTCGTTGCCCGTCCTACTCCATCGAACATGAGTCTTATCCTTATCGCGGGGGGCCGAAATCAATCATGTCCTCCAATTTTTCTACTTGGTTAACAGATCTTCGTTAACGATCCCTCAAATAGGCAAAAGCGACGACAGCAAAGCGACCAAAGTGATTCGCGTCAAATTGATCGTTCCCAGACTAGAGGTAATTTAGCAGCGCCTTTCAGAATGTATCGAGGCATTCGCATATTACACCTACACCCGGAGCCACGCACCCGCCGATGGAGGTCGGTACACAATAAACCTGCCCGAGTAATTTCCTGTCCGAGCGACAGAGTCTCGTTAGCCGGAAAGCATTGTCGGTTCTTTTTACACTGTTCATTTTCTACTCTCTATCGTTGCGGCTTTTCTACGAACATGAACATACGAACACGGGGATAGCCGGACGACGGTAGCCTGCGAACAAACGATCGTATGCAGACATTTTCCATACACTGTTGACGGTTATCGATAGGCGATGCACAAAAAAATCATTCCGCGCCGCTTCTAAGGACTCTGTGGCGAGAACATATGTCGAACGAGTAACGGGCTCCATTGTTTATATTCCTTTTTCACGTGCTCGTTGCGGCACTATAAGTTGCGGCACGCGCTGCGGTGGCGACCAATTGCGCGCACAAATCGTCCTTACCCTCACGTAACCTGGAACCCTAAACCATAAAAGACAATCCCCTGGTTCAGTTTGAGCAAATCTTTTGGCCGGTGTACGTCAAGTTGAACAATCTCTACTATGCTGGCGGAGCAAAAGTCTTAACGATCCTTAACAAAAAATGTCTCTCGATCAATCTGTTCGTCGATATTGCAAAATGGAAGGACAGTTGTTAATGGGCCAATGTTTCAATAAATAAAATTGACACCAAATATATATCGACGCATACCCGTTGCACAATTAAACGGCCCTTGCGTCGTAATCTTATCGTAAACATCAGGTTTCGATGCGAAATGACAAAAAGTCCATAGATACTATGGATATACTATATGGATACTATACAGAGATATGGTTCGACTCGTGTTAAACTGTCAAATCTGAATATTAATTTGTTCTTTTAAGTCAGTATAATTAAGCACGCAAGCAAATATAAGTAGACAAATATGAATTTTCAGCTCCTAAAGAATGATTACAATTGGGAAAGTTGTAGTCATTGGTACGTCAAAAGAGTTAATTATGTTTCTAAGCGGATTACCGTGAAATCTTTTCAGTAGGCGCTCGCAGATTGTTCGACATTTTTGTCCATCAATTCTCAGCGTTACGGTTACAGATATGCCCCTTACGCAGAAATATGCCCGCGTATATTTAAACGTAATCGTTGGGTGCGCTCAAACTTTTCACGCTTCGCGACGCGCATCATATCTGTTTCCTGGGGATCGTGACCCGTGACCGAGTCGTAGTCGAGACAATGTACAAATGATTGCTTGGAACTGCGAGCGAGAAATCGCACTCCTTCGAAACGGCGGCGCTCGTCGAAACCGAAGCTAAGACCAAAGTTAAAGCACAAAGCCAAAAACAGTCGATAACTATGCCGTTCGTCTTTTGCGATTTTCAAAATGGCATCGGGGGAAAAGCGGCGACATGCACCACGAGGCAAACGAGCATCGTGAACACGGGCAAACGGGGGAACAAGGGGTTCAAACAACGAGAGGAGACAGATACCTAACCCAAACTCGCATCGTGGTACGGTCGTTCGAATCTATTATGGCAATCCGTGAACAATAACTCTTCCTCCACTCTCGGCATTTAATGGCCGTCCATCTATTTAACGTGAAGGAAGAGGAAGTGGCTGTGATGGGTAGATAGGTCGAACGTTTTGTAACTAATTTCACGAGTAAATTGTCCGTAACATTGGTTCGGTGCAGTCCGACTAAACGTAACGACAACGAAACGGAGCCGCTGCAAAGTCGAATCCCGTTGCGAACACATTCGCTGCCAGGCAGATACCACCTACAACCTACAACTTTCAACCTACAAATCCGCGATCGAGAGAGCTCGTGCCCCCTGAGACACGATCAGTTTCCATTCGTTCCCGAGATCAACGGCCAGACTAATTATTACGTCTCGCATTTTTGTTTACTGGCTCGGGAACGAATAAGGAATACGTTCGCGAGTGCTCGATCGTCGAACGCGGTCCCGGTGAACGCATTCATCGTATTCAACGCGGACCGAGAGAAACAGCACCCACTCACCCACCTACCCGCCTCTGATTCGCTGCTCTTCCTCGTGAGTCATTGCAAGTATCGCGAGCAAGAAGGCAATGAAGCGACGAAGAAACGACGGAGAAGCGACGAGGCTCGACGCACATCGCGCGTGAAATGCGAATCATGATCGCATCTTCCAAACATTGCATCGACTTCCATACTTGTATTGCGTGTTCTCCATCGACCGTACGCACCAGCTTATCCAAACCGCGATCTTTATGTAAATTCCTATTTCGTAAATAAAGACTGGAATAAGAGAAAAAGTGATCTCGTTGTCCAACTGGTTCCCCTGGTTAACCCTCTTAGTCCAATCGAAAAACTCGTATGTACCTGAAGCGAAATACAGCAAACCTGTTTGATGTAGTTTGGTAATGATCAGGAAAAAGTTACAACAATTTTGTAACTCCTGATAGTTAGAAGAACCAAAAAAGGATGAGAAATACGGAATCCAACAGTGATTTATTAAAAATATAAAAAAGACAACATTTGCTCTACTAAAAGGATCGCTGTCAAGATTTTCTCGTGTCGAATACTTCCGTGGATGCCATAAATGCTTACCTAGAGACCAAACGATTCATTTATAGTTAAACCATTCTTTTTCGAAGTTTGTTTCCCTCGTTCGCGATACCCCGTGGAAGATCAAACTGGGGAGCAAACGATCGATAAACGAGGTATTCCCGAGCGAAAAAATACGAGCGAACGATAGTCGGCCCGGTAATGTTAAACGCGTGAGAGAGTTTCCCTTCGTACAAACAAGATCGTCCTCGTATTTTAACTCGGCAATCTTCGGGTCTAATGTTAATTACGTTTGTTCTCCGATCGGGCGTCGAGCGCCCAGCGTCGAGCGAAATAATCGGTGGAACGGTAATCATACGCAGCAGAACCGAAGCGAAGGGCGGTGAACCGTGGAAATGGTTCGTCCGGTGGTCGTCGGGATGCCCTTTCTGCCTAGCCACACGATAATCGTGGATTTCCGTCCGCTTATTATCTTATGCGCGTCACAATGCGTTTAGATTGCGTTCAGGTAACGGCTAATTAACGATTCGATGTTATCCCCTGCGCCCGCGACACCCTTCCACGTGGCGTCCTACGTGGCGACATCCAATGACAACATCTCCCTGAGAATCGCGAGCAATCGATTCTCTCGAAGCCGAGGAACCGAGGTTCTCACAGATTCACGATAGACGCGTAGATACCATCTTTCGAGAAAGAACGGGGAATCGAAGCGCGAACAAGCTAATCGTTGATTGCGCCGTTGCCTCGTCGACTCTTACAATTAGTGAACTTTCAGACCTGACACTGTCCGCAAAGATTTCGCTTGCTAAAACACGATAATGGTAACGGTATCAAAAAACCGGTTCTATATTATAGACATAGTCGCGGTGTCTCCGGTCTTCATTGTAGAAAATCCGACGAATGTCTTGCGTTCGAAAGTCGTTCCGCAAAAAGCAACTTAGAGATCGCCCTGACTCGATAAGATTATAAGTAAAAGAAAGGCTTTCGAATTTTGGTTAGGGTCACCCCACGATTTCTAATCGACTGTCTCGGGTTTCGTAAATTGGAGACCCGAACGGATCGACCACGATCGAATCATATTCGCCGACGAATATTATTTATTTGGCTATTCGATGTTGTTAGCGATTATTGTACGACGCTACGTATTTCTAGCCGAGTTGATTCGTTCAAGAACGCAGAACATAACCGTCCATCCCATCTCTTGCTCTATACAGAGTTTCGGTTGACAAGAAATGTTATTTGAAACACGAACAGATCTAATTCGATAGAGATTATAATACTTAGGATTGGCGACTGGCAACGAAGGGGATTTCGTCCATCGCGCGAAACGATGCAAAGCTACGAAGCGATTATCTCAGAAAAGATAACCGATTGTGAGAAGTATTTAGAGTTCGGAATGTAGCGAGAGCAGAGTGACGGTGTGACGGATGCGGACTACGCCTATACATACATATGTATATATGTATACGCACTCGCAATCGGAAAGAGAGAAATCGAGGAAGAGGATAAGGGAAGAAAGGTAAAAAAGAAGTACGAAAGAGAAAAAAGGAGAGAAACATGTGCACGGTTCAAGTTCCTCGGTAAGATGGAAAGGCGTGCGACGCGTGTCCCAGACGGACGGCGTATCAAAGAATATTTGCCCTGTCAACACGCGGCTTAGCGCGGAAACGCCGCTGCGTCTAGAAAGGAACAACGATCGCTCGGAGCAAGATAATAGTAATGGAAATTATTACTTTGCTCTAATATTTTACGATCCAGCGCTTCCCTAGAATCGATACGTTATCTTCCAGACTTTTCCACGTGCATATAGATATGTCGTAGAGATGTACATGTATACTTCCGAGGCTCGGAAAACCGTTGTTTCGTCGTAACCGATCAAGGTGAGGTAATTGCGACGCAGGAAGTAACTTCAAATAATAGAACGAATACTTAGTTACAGATCCAGATCTCATCTTTATTGATTCTGACAATAAGATGAGAATAAGAACAGATCGACCTAATCATCTGTGAAACATGTTTTGACGACAAGTAATTCTAATATTAGAGATTCTTGTTTCTCGTTTGTTTCAGCCACAGCAAGATTGAAAGAACGGAACCTGATCGAATAGATTTGGCGCTCTCTTCTTAATCGCCGCTTAATCGAGCTAAAGAATGCCAGTCTCAACGTGTTCCAAATAACCAGAATTAATCGCAAACACGTTCGGAAGAAAATTGATCATGGACGTTGAGGTCAATTAGAACATCGCAGAATCTTGGGACTCTCGTCCACGATGAAAAGAAACAAAACGGAACGAAATGGTATACAGGAAGGAAAGGAATATTCACCTGCATCTGCAGCCAAGAGTAATCGATGTAGGTGGTTGTAGCGGCGGTGACGGCGCCGGCGACGCTGGAAGCGGACGAGATTTGCTGCCAGTTATCCTGACCGGTGCAGCCGAGTACCGGCAATCCGTCGGGCTGACCCCGATCCGGCACTATCTGATCGGCATACTGATAGGGTGGCTGAACCGTCGTCGGTTGTCCGCCGGAAGGCAAACTCGCTGGATGAGGATGAGGGTGCTGGGCCCCCGAGCCGGCACTGGCGGGCAAGCAGCACACGCTCACGTCCATCCGTGGTGGCGGAGAGTCGTAGAAACGTTGCTGCTCCGGCTCCGGCACCGGCTCCGGCTCCGGCTCCGGCAACGATTCGAACTGCTCCCAAATCGACCTCCCAAGGGTTAGCCCCCGCGGAACCATCCAATCTGAGACCCGGCACCTCTTGTTATATCTGTCGGTCGTACTTCGATATCAAGGATACCGATATGTCGCCCTACGCCTTGCTTTTGCCTTCCTGCCTCTTGCGCCCTGTAGCCGAAACACTATTTTGCGTCTTGGTTCGACCTTCTGTAGTCGTTACCCTTCCTCCATCGATTCAACGTTTCGTCGAAGATGGAGATCCTCTCGCGGTCATACTCGACGTGCACTGTCGTCCCCGTAGCAGAACACAGTATATCGATGCTATCCGATGCTACAGCCGATTAGTGGTACGATGTCACACCGCCGTCACGGTACTTTTTTCTTCGACGAAGGAACAAATTGAATAAGCTTCCCGACGAACGAAACAGCGGCTCATTTTTCCCGATGATCCTCTAGCTGGTTTCGCGCAACCCGACCCAGAATGATCGTCGCACGCGCGCACCTTGTCAATACTTGGACGTCACCACTGCCATCGCACCACTCTGCTTCTGTGTTTCCCTTCGAGTTCGGACAATCGACGATTCCTATTTGAACCGGAAACGGGTAACGGACGTCGTCGACGCGCACGTCGAGATCGCCGAATCATCGGCTCGCATCCCGTGATCGAAATCCATCATGCTGACAGCTCTTCTCTTGCATCGTCCTCGGTACGGTGTGTTCGGTCCTGCGGTCGACAATTTTCAGATTCAGATGTAAGCTCTCCAAAGGTTTGGAACCTCGAAAACAGAGAGCATAATGATGCCAACCGATTAACAGGACCAGCTATCGGGCCACGCGTTCTCCAAGTTGACTGTCTTCGGTATTGTAACAGATCGCTATTCGAGTTACTCGAATTTCACTAGCATCGATCGCTTTACAAGATTGCAGTTTCGTTGATACGCTGGCCTTAAAGACGGCACAGTTTTTACAGTTGACTATTTCGAAAAGCGCGCCTGCGCACACACTCACAGAATCGACCGATTTCGGACAGCATATAAGCGTTTTCGGAAACAAAACGATATCCGTTCGATGTCGAGAGTTCGTTCGACGGATGCAGATGCGGAAGCGACGGAGCGTCCTCGCATTTATACCACGACTTACGACGGCCCGGGGCCAATCTGTACATGAATTTTCGATTTTTGAGTGATGCACGAAATCCAAGGGGATGAATTTCAGACTCCTGTTAGCCCGTGAAATCACTGGTAACAAAACATATCGGGACGTATTAAAAACGCGTCGACAGCGGACGATCGACGACAACTCCGATATGGTCGCGCCTTATCGCGTTCACCGTCGACGCATGACAACCGGACACTCTTGGTCGCGATACGCGAATCTCGAAACGCACGGAAGAAAGAGGAAGAGGTGGAGAACGTGGCGACGTAGCAGAGGGAGAACGAACGGCAAGAGGAGGAAATGGACGTGCCAACGAATCTGAAGGTGGGGATGTTTGGGGTGGAGGTGGACGTGGAGGTGGAGTCACAGCCACAATCACAGCGATAGTCACAGTACAGTTACAGTCACAGTCACAGTCACAGTCACAGTCACGGTTAGAGTCAGAATCAGAATCACAGTCACAGTCACAGTTTTAGTCCCAATCAGAGAAGAAATGCCCGGAAGAAAAGTCGACTTGGCAATCGCAGTAAACGTTGTCTTAAAAGTTTAAGGGTGGCATTGACATCGACAACCAGCGGTGAGAACGAGTCCGAGAGAATACAAATTTTGGAAAAGTCCTGCGAACAACTGTGGAATAACGATATATATACAATGCGCGCCAACAATGTTGATTTGTTAGCGCGATGTACCCGCTACAGAGTACGAATACGTTCTCACCGATGACAGCGCGTGCTCCCCTTGACACGAGCCGCTCTTCTCTTTTTGCTCCCGACCACCTTCTCTCCCCCTCCCCCGCACTCTTTCTCTCTTTTTATTCTTTCAGCCACCGTTTACCACCCCTGCTGCCAACCACCTCCTTTCTGTCAGGACGCAGGGAACGAACGAGCTAACGGTGTACCCGATTTACAGGGGGAGGCTCCAATGTACCGAAACGTTGGAGAAGCAGTAGCAGCAGCAATGGCAAGGGTGGTGATGGTATAGTGGTGGTGGTAACGATGGTGGTGGCGAAGGTAGCAGCGATGGTAGTGGTGACGGCGACGGTGGTGGCAGTGGTGGCAGTAGCAGCGGCAGCGTCGACAACGACGACGACGGCCACGGAGGTGTCGACGAGCGATGGCAATGGAGAAGAAGAAACGACGATGGAGGTGGAGAAAAGGCAGTGGTAGTGGCAAATGCGAGGGTGGCGAACGCAACTGGTGCTCGTGACGAGATAGCGGTGCAGTCGGTATCGCGTACGCGCATGCGTGAACACGTGTCGTCAAGGCAACGGTTCCGGAGTAACTGCCCGGTGAACGCAGCCCTCCACGATCGGTGCTCTTTTCACTCTTTCACTCTCTCCGTCTCCCTCCTTCCCGATCTCCCGTTGGTCCGCCCTCGTCTCTCTCTCGCGTCTTGGTCGCGGTTCGGCTCCGTTGCTCCAAGCTCGCGTTTGCTCGTAAGCACTCGTGGCTCATGCTTCTGGCTCAGGCTCTGACTCGGGTTCTGGCTCAGGCTCTGGTTCTAGCTCTGGCTCAGGCTCAGACTCAGACTTTGGCTCTGGCTGGCTCACGCCTCGGGCGCGACCGATCCGTACAGTCTAGGCGGCCATCAAGCACGCCCCCGTCTCGTTCTGTACTCTCGACCGCTCTCCCAACCTCCCAACCCTCCCTTCTCTTCTTCCTCCTCTCTTCCGCCTTTTGCCCTTTTCGCCACGACGCGATCCTATACGATCTTATGCGGTGCGATACGATTCGATGTGACACACTCCTCTATTTCGTTTTCTGTCTCTCTCTTCAATGTTTCTTTGTATATTACTCTTAGCACACTCCCTCCTCGTCAACTCGTTTGTATTTTCTCCTCCTTTCTCTTCCCGCGCAGATCTCTCGCTCTTCCATTCTGTGCTTTCGTTTTCTCCTCGTTCCTCTCGAATAATCTTTCGCTCTCGTTCTCTGTTCCTTCTTCGCTTTCTGCCGCGACAGCCAGGAAACGGTATTACACGATTTACCATACACCATACCATGCAATACCATACGCAGGATATACGATTATCGGTATCAGGCAAAAACGCTATCGACGAACGTGTTGCGAATCCCCTCGATGACCCCTCTCCCGACATAACAATTTTATGAACATCAATATTCTGTTATCAGAAATTCTCTTTCTTTCTAGTCAAGTTTCGTGCATTTCGAAAGCTTTTCGGTAGAGACTAGACTGTACAAACAAGTATTCTCCAACCGTTTGAGTCCCGTTCTGACCGCAACTGTGAAATCTCGTCTTTGTCTGGTCCGCGTGGTTTTCTTCTCTCGATCTTCCTCTTGGACAACGGGAACAGTCATAGCCATTACGCCAACGCTCGTCTGACATCACCTTGGTACGATTAAAGTTACCTTATAGTTATGACTATAGTTACGTATTTACGCGTGTATTTTCTCTACTTAATCGCCTGTCATAGATCGCAAATTGACAGAATTTTCCCTATTGATCGCATCGCGAAAATTATTTCCGATAGATCGAGTGGATTCAGCGAAGTTTCGTACGCACGATTGTTCGCTAATGTTCGCACATTGTATCAATCGATAGAAATAGAATGGTGATCTTTGGGAAGATTGGTTATATTTTTTAATAGAATACAAACGAGAACATCGGTGAACGAACCCGATTACGTTTCCTGCTGAGTTTGGAGCAGTTTGAAGTGCGATGTTTTCGTTCTTGTATATACATACTGTGCATGATAATGCATGCAGCAACAAGCATCTCAAATCTCTCCCCTCCCACGATGCAGAGATTCCCTTTCTCTTTTAGATTGTGAAACGATTTTCTATCATGGCGCTTTAGCTCCGCGGATTTATTATATATGCAACGGGTTACGCAAATTACGACAAAGTGCAAATATTTCACATGACCTGCACCTGCATGACTCTCCTTTCTACGCGCGATCATTTAAGCAAACACGAGAATCGTAACGCGACGCGGTCTCACCGCGGATCTCTGATCCGACATGGGACTGGGATGCGGGACATAGGACAAGACCCGGTATCCTGGCTTTACATACATATGCACCGTACAAAACCTACAATCTTAGCTACAGCTGCTGTCGCAGTCCTATCATCCTCCAAATTGTCGAATATTATTCCCCATCTTACAAATTGAAAATTGTAGCTTACTAGGAATTCGGTAAGTTGGACAATCAGATATTGAAAGCGGTTCGATTGGTTTCTTACGATTCTCACGTTCTCGAAACAAATTAGTTTAAATAGTCTAAACTACATTTCAGCAACATTTGTACCATAAAAGTTCGTAGATATACTTTACTCTTTAAAGGCCATTTCGAATAAAAGTAAAACCTTTTCGCCGTTCGAGGTAAATATTTGTGATACTCGATGGAAATTAGAACAATATTTGCATGTTATGCATTTCAATCAAAGCCCCATCAAGTTGTACAAATGACTAACCGCTAGAATTCGAGTTAATATCTGTGGTTGTCCCCCACTATCAGGACGGAAGCAACACAACTTATGAATGGAAGTACATTCTGATTGGTTACCTTCGATACCCAATGGCTGGTTGTACGCAGTTTCCTGCTGCGCAAATCCACGGCAAATAATCACAGCTAACGACATTAGCGAAACAGGGTAAAGATGAAAGACGAAACAACTATGAAACCGTTTTGAGCTTCCAACTCTATCACTCCTATTCCTAACGTATCGTTTGAATGTTCGTTTGTCGTTTTGTTGAATCGACAACTATAATTTCCCAAATCCAAGATCGTGCTCCTGACGATGCGATGACCCGTCGTGAACGACAGTACCAAGACGGAAGAAATATTCTTTTATACATCATAGATTTCTAGTTATCGAGTTTTAGCGAACAAAAATAACTTTGTTCTTCTTTATTTTGTAACAATATAAATTTCTCGAGATTATTATATTATTATTTCATTTCTCATTCTGTCGTTATGGAAATTCTTTAAACATTCCTCAATCTAATCCTAATCTACTCTGTTCAAACATGATTATCATGAACGAATGAGATTAGAATTCACAAATGCAAATTTCTTTTTCAATCTCCAATCACGAATTTGAAATCTTCGAATTTCAAATTACACAATAAATCAAAAAATTTCTAGGAATCAAAGAAAAGCATGAAGTATGAAAAAAGAAACCACATGCTTTCAAAAAGTTATAGAATATCTTTTATAAATAGTGTATCAGGGACTACTATAATTGTAAGAATAACTGCTCGTATACATTATGTACATATGAATTGTATGAGTTCGGTTCATTCCCGTCAGCTAAAATGCGAATAGAAGAATATGTAGCAAATACCAATCAGCAATTATTGACCCGCTAACGTATGGTAAGTATAGGTAAGAGATGTCGGTAACGTTCTTATGAGAGAGAAGCGGCATTCTGATGGGCACGTCGAGGTGATGCAAAGATGACACCTCAACACTCTCGATAGTTCTACAGGAAATCGTACTCTCGTATTCTATATTTTGCCAACATTTATTAAATCTCCATTAAATCACGTACCATCAGTTCTTATGAAATTGTTATTTCTATTCTGTTTATCAGTAAGATAAACAGAACATATATTCAACAGAGACATAATTGATTGTGTGTTTCAATTTATTATTTATTATATGATACATCATAGATGTATATTTTATGAAGATGAAAAACTAAAAATAACTATAGCTACCACAGACACGTTGCTTTTTTTAAACCAAGATATTCTATCTCATATTTTCCATATTAAAATTTGAATCATCCTCTAATAGTTCTGTATCTTCGGCAGATTTCTTCTGTTTCACAGGCTGCTGGCTAAAAATTAAATTTTATTTCATAAAATTCAACGTATCTATGTTTTCTTTTCATCAAATTCCTATTTCATTTATACCTTTGATAATATGGCATTTGTCCATAATAATGTCCTCTGTTTTGTTTTCGCAATTCCTCATAAGTTACATGTTGCTTTAAGTTAATTGGTTTTTCTATTCCAAGTGTATCGTTACTGATGTCACTGTTGTCATCAGAGAATTTGTTACCTTAAAACAAAATAAATTGGAATATTTCTAATATCTAAAAAGCTATCTGATTACATTAGCACTTACTATCGTTATCGAAGCTTGCATCATAATTGCTTGATGTTGCTTGATCATCACTCCAAAGTGTGTTAGATTCAATGTTCTCCATATTGTGATCTTTTTCTCTAAACTCAAATTAAATTCGTTTATAAAAACTAAAATTAGTTAGAAGACAACTAAGAATTCATAATACCTTGACATAGCATTTAATTTAGCTCTCATTAATTCTGAGAACTCAGGCACGTATTTCCTTGCACAGGTTCCTGCATATGTAAATCTCCCTAGATTGTATCCCATTATTCCAAAACTTATACTTATTACTTTCCCCATTATACCCATTTTTCTATGATTAGAGATTGCGTTCACAGATAATAAGGATATTAAACCCATAGGAATACCACCATAGTAGATAGCTTCGCCTCTCATACAATTTTTATATGCTTCTTTAGATTCCGATGACACTTGGATCTACAACATAACAACGACTTATAAATTTCATTTTAAATATTTGAACATTTGTTTTTTGTTATATTATAAAACAAAATTGTATACAAGTAGTATCAAATTTGATTTTTATAATTTACCGATTCGTACGCAGGAAAGTCTAATGTAGTCACTGATTGTGCATTCATATTGGTAATTAAAATCAAATTATTTATAAAAACTTAATCACGTGTAAAATAACGAATACATTATTGAATGTTATCAAAAAGAGTTATTCTAAATACGGTATGTCATACTGCACAGTAACACCACCAACGGCGTCTACCGTAAACTATATACGTATCATACACGCATATATGATGTGCACTATGCATACATATATACACATGAGCATATAATATGCCAAAGAATATGTATGTACCACGCACATTTACATATGCATTTTCTTAGAATCCTTTTGTAGGTAAATTTACTTACATGAAATTTTTAAACAAAATTCACTTATCGATAAGTATAATTTATGTATATTAATTTTCTTTGAGAACTAAAGTATGTACGTACATTTATTTACAAAGATATGTATCTACTATATTTTATTCGATTAATTCGTCATAAAAGAATTAAATTCATGTTTCAATATCATATGTATATCAAAATGAAAATGCATATGCGTATAAATATATACTTCTAATCGAAAGTACATTATATATAATTACATAGTACATACATAAGTACACAGTATATGTTTATATTCATTCATATCATATAAGTATATTACTATTTGTAAGACTGAATATAATAGCAAAATAAAGTTAATTATGTGCAAAACGATATTTAATTTGAATATGATTCAATAATGTTAAAACAAACAATATTTACTCATATCATTTAATAACTTAAAAATAGTATTTCAAGCAATCGCATAATTTAGGTTTAACACGTTCGTATACATATATGCGACTTATGCAGAAGTTTATTCTCACCTATATGTTAATTTAATAAGTATGGAAGCTTAATATTATATTGCATCTTACGAGCAAAATATCTCGTCTACTTTATTCTATTTATTTATTTGTTATTCTTGCTATTATTAATTCTAATATTACTATTTTAATCTTTCTTTGTACTTGTTAATAAAAACTATTGTTAAATTAATATTAGAATTATTAAAATCTCTCAATTACATAACAGTTTGAAAATTGCAGTTTCTCTTACAATATTTTTGAAAATTAAATTATATTAAATATACAAATTGCATATTATTTACATATATACACAGGTTCCAAAAATACTCTACACACGTACATTGTTTACCAGAACTTATATCCTGCAAATTTTCCATTCTCACTTATGAACAAGATGAAAATGTATAGAACAACATATGTTACACCTATAAGTTAAAAAGGGGGAATAGTGCTAATGAAGCAGCACCAGTCCACTATAAAAGTGGCTGCAACGAAATAGGCAGTACTGTTGAAAATGTCGTGTAACAGTGAAATGAAACACGATGTTAGAGTCTCTGCAGTATTTTATTCAATATTATTATTTTTATATATATCTGTGCAGTTCTGTGTAACATTACCTGTAGACAGTGAAGATTATAGCACAACAGCTACAACATTAATCCAAAATTCAACGGATGATAATTTGTAAGATTTTATAATTTTAAGTCTTCCTTTTATAGAGTACACATATATATATATGTGTAATGTACATCATACACAGATTTAATAACTTATAATCATTTTTGCTATAGATACGTTATAAAGGCTGTGGTATATGAAATTGGAATTTTAACAGATGCAAATAACACAAGCGATGAAGTTACAGAAAGGTAATGTAAGAAGAAACCTTTTATATCAGATAAAATTATAATTTCAATAATTTCTGATTTACAATATCAAATGAAAACATTATATTTACCTTCCTTAATCTATGCTTTGGTATGCAATGCTTAAAATATTCACATAAAAACAAAAATTATATTAAAATGACCTTATGTTTTTTTTATTTTGTTCGCAGACAAGATGTCAAAATTTCTTTCTACAATCCACTAAATAAGAGCACTGGACCCTAAAATGAATATGAAAGAAAAAGTAGGTTGAAAATGCATAAGAATGTAATTATTTGTTGAATATAGGTGATAGCTTTTAAATTAATATCATATTTATTTTGTTGTAATAAGATAGTATTATTGTTATTAATAATGTATGTAAATTCGTACCATGAATACATGTTTACAATGGTAATAAAATGATGATTTAATTGGAAGAAAGTAAAGAATTTTTAACTAATTTAAAATAAATTAATATTCCAAAACTATCCTTCTGAAGAATTATAATCTATAAATATTTCATTTAAATGTACCCACTATATTCATTTCTTACTGGTATTGAAGTTATCTACAATTACCAACAACTGACTTTGTCTAATAGTTCGATTGTTATGTTACTGAACTAATTAGTGCTGAGCAAAGTTTCAAGATTTTAACACTAGAGGTGCAAAATCACTGGTGCAATTTACTGTCTTTAAGTCTCAGGCTCAAGTTCAGGCTATAGCATGACGTAGGATTCATACAGATATTGCATGCAATGCTTTATTTTGTCTGTATAGAAAATGCTCTGATACAAAACGTCAGCTAGTAAACCACATCTGAGAAAAGTGTGTCTGAAGTGGTCAACTTTACAGTATAGCCAGTTTTTAAAAGTAAATTGTACCGTGCAAATTATTTTTAAAGACTGCACATAATTTTATAGCAAATTTTAGTGTAGTCTCCGAAAATGCTCTATCTTTATCATGTGTAGTTAATTCCGAGCCCTGGCTTAGAGCAATACATATATATGTTAAATCTGCAAGATTGACAAAAAGTATGAATTAGAATGATTAGAACATAATAAAGACAAACAAAAATTAACCATAGTTATGGAATTATTCGGAAAAACCAGTTACATGTAAAATAAATACATGGTAACTCTGTAAAGTATAATTTAATTAATAATAATAGTATTTAATAATAAACTTCACTTAACAATTAATTATGTTTTACAATTTTGTCATTTTTTTATATGATATCAATGCAGTAAATTTTCTTGAACAAACCTGTCTCCTTGGTCTATTTTTTGAATCTCCAGTTTTGTCATAATTAATCTTTTTGCGGCGATTCTGTATTGTACATGTAGGAGAAACCTGCTAGTTTGAAATGAAATGGATGCGCAAGTTGTAAATTAACGACATCGATAAGGTTATGCGCGGTTCGGAAATAGTGTAAGACTTGAAACCACGTGCACCGTGCACGTGTACGTACATTCCTATTGCATGTTCCTGTGCAATAAACAATAGATGAAAATATGTGGTTGATTCAGATAGATTTACAATTACTTTATTTAGTAGTTTAATTTCGAAATGTTTTCAACATTATTAATGCGTGTTTGTACTAAAAAGACAAATCACCACGTCAAAAACTTCATTATAAAACAATACTATCATAGAGAATCTAAAAAGCCTACGCTTAATATCTCTTATTTGAATTTGAAACAGTTTTTTAAAGAAAGATCTCTATCCATAACAGATGGTCATACTTGTATCACATTAGACTGTCCAATATGCAGCAATGCAAAAAAATGCTCAAAACTTTACATAAACAAAACAACAGGTACATTCTGTTCTTTTTTAAAGTGTTTTAGGAATAATTTTGTATATACAGGTAAAATTAATAATAATAATTTTAGGTTTTTTTATATGCACTAAATGTAAGCACAATGGCTCTTGGGAAATACTAGACAAATTTTTATTATTAGAAAAATCAGGTAAAAAATTCAAGGAATTTAATGAATTGAAAGCAAATTTACAAGTAGAAAAGAGTTTCAACAAAGAATGGGAAAATATAAAGAAAAACTGTCAAAATATTAAGGATTTAACCATAGAAGAATATAATACTTTACTTAATGACTTTGTATTTCCGGTAAAAATCTGAAGTAAAGCTTAAATTTTTTTGTAACTGTGCATGACAACTTAAAATGTAATTCTTTTTCTAGCCAGTGTCATCAGAAGATTTAAGTCAGTTGAACTGTATTTACGAAAAAGCATCATGTACATTGCATTTTCCATTGGTAGGGCTAAATGATTCCATCGTTGGGTATAAGTCCCTTACAACAAATTCAGTAGTAGTGCAAACAATTCCTGCTTCTGGAGTTAGTGGTTGTATTAAATACAAACAACAAAGTAGTAGAAATGATAATACTGCTGTAGTTGTAGGAACAATACAAGATTTATTGGCTCTGGTGTTGCAAAAATCAGCAAGTACAATTATCTGTCTTCCATACAATTTGCAACACCTACCTCAAGAATTACTACCATGTATGGAATCTTACAAAAAATTAATTTTGTGGTTTGAGAATGACGAGACAAGTTGGTACACTGTTAAACAATTTGCGAAGAAATTAAATGAAGAAAGATGTTATTTTGTGAGACCAACAGATTCACAACCTCAACCAAGATACGCAGAAAAATTGGGTTACAATTTGAAAGACATTCTTCAAAATGCGCAATCTGTGTGGCATAAGAGCATAACTACATTTGAACAACTAAGAGAAGAAGTGTTAAGTGATATACAAAATGTTGACAAAGTACAAGGTGTGAAATGGAAAAGATTCCCAATCCTAAACAAGATATTACGGGGCCACAGAAGAGGAGAATTTACAGTTTTAACAGGACCAACTGGTAGTTTGTCCAGACACTATCAAATTTTTTAAGTTGCACTTTTTATAATAGATATTGATATACTGTTTTTTTCTTGTCAGGATGTGGCAAGACCACATTTATGAGTGAGTATTCTTTAGATTTAGCAATGCAAGGTGTTAATACGTTATGGGGTAGTTTTGAAATAAGGAATGCACGATTAGCAAGAACCATGTTACAACAGATGGCAGGAGTACCTTTGGATGAACATCTTGAAAATTTTCACACTTACGCGGATATGTTTCAAAAATTACCAATCTATTTCATGACATTTCATGGTCAACAAAGTATTAAAGTTGTAATGGATGTAAGTATATAGTAGCAAACAGTTGTTAAATGACTTTGCATTGATTAAACAAAATTAAAAGCATTGGTATCTCTGCAGGCAGTCGAACATGCGACTTACATTCACGACATAGCTCATTTAATAATTGATAATCTTCAATTTATGATGGGAAACTCAGATGACTCTAAATTCATGGACAGGTATTGAAATATTTTTACGCGTTAGACAGAAATATGTTTGCAACAAATAATATTAGGATCTCGTAGATTTTGGAAACAAGATGACATAATTTCAAGATTCAGAAATTTTGCTACTAAACGTAATTGTCATGTGACTTTAATAATACATCCAAGAAAAGAACGTACTGACGAAGAATTAACAACGTCCTCGATTTTTGGAAGCGCTAAAGCGAGTCAGGAAGCAGATAACGTTCTTATTATTCAAGATAAAAGACTGAACAGCATCCGAGGCAAAAAATATTTACAAGTATGAGACTAAAAAAAATGTTTCGTCAGTTTGTAGTAATTTGTTATACAATATGAAATAAATTAGTAAAGAAACTTGTACTCGTAGGTGGCAAAGAATAGATACAGCGGTGATTTAGGAATCATGGCGTTAGATTTTGTAAAATCCGGTCTCAGCTATTCATCAAAAATGAAACAAAGAGAAGACAACTTGTATGAAGGAAAATCTTTAGTGGAGAAGTCGGTGAAGTAATAGGTTATCAAAACACTTTTTATGATTGATATTGAACAAATCTAATTTTGTTGCATGTGTTCTATGGTTGAATGAAATAATAAAACCAGTATCTCGTACTAAATAATATTGAAATGTAGAATAAAGTCTGTATTTTGTAAATAAATATTTGTAAATAAATAAATAAATTATACATATGATACATATAAATGTATATGAATATATATGATTCTGTTGAACAAAACTTTCCAAACAATTTTCTCTGATTCTGGTCAATGTATGAAACTAATTTAAATTTGTATATTTGAGGAATTTCTGATTATTTCAATAAATTGTGGTAATCGCATCGTTAATAAGGGTAGTTCACCATTTTACCGACTACCCACAGTGCAGCAACTGGACCTCGACATATCCATACGACCGCCATAAGCATGAGCATATATAAACAACAGTCATGTACTTTTTGGCGTGGGTGATGGGTAATCAAATTTGATAAGAAATGGTAAAGCAATAAACGAGAGACCGTAGAGTAAGCATCAAATGTAGAGTTCATGCCTGTGTCTTTGGTGTATATGCATGTATTAACCCGTAAGAATTTTATAATAGTTAAGGAGAAATAACGAAGACATAATCGTCTGAGAAATGGGATCAGTAAATAATGTGTTCATTTCTTTTATTCTTACTGTTGTGTTTTCCATAACCTATTGCGAAGATTTGAAAAAGCCGACAGTTTTAATATCAATTTTAGTACGAAATAAGGCACATACATTGCCATACTTTTTAACCTTCTTAGAACAGCTAAATTATCCAAAAGACCGGATACATTTGTGGTAAGTATATTTTGTGTAATTTCACTTTTTCTCTAAAATGAAACAATAGTCCAAATATAATCTATGTGCATAGATCAAACGTTTAAAAAATACACTTCGAAGTTCGTTGAGCTCCCAAAATATGATGTTCGTTGTGTAAGACACATAAATTGTAAATTTAACAAACATGAATATATTCGTTTATTTATCTTAACAGATCTAAGCACTATGTTCATATAGTAAAGGGCAAAACGATACACCTTTTTAAAACAATACAATTTTTTTAAAAGCGGCTTAAATGATTTTTTTTTTTATAAGTGTTAAACAAACTATTTCACTATACAATAACTAAAATACTTTTTTTTTCATTTTGCTATTGATTGAAATAAAAATGATATAAAAAGATCTCGTTTTTTCACTTTGTTAAATGAGCCGAATTTATTTCAAGTAATAGCAAAATTAAAAAAAAATTATTTTAGTTATTCTAAAGTGAAATAGTCCTTCTAACATTTACAAAAAATTCAAGTTGTTTAGACGAGTTTCAAAAACGTTATACTGTTTTAAACTTTGTATGGACACTTTTGCTCCTTGTATGTATGTCCAAAAATATATGTATATAGTTTGCTATGATGCATAGAACTTAGACAATTAGAATGCAACATTTAATTTCTGTCTTCGGAAATTAATTATGCGCGAAAAATAAGTGATAAAGTTGATTAAACAGTTAGTAAAAGGTTACCTTTTTTAAAGTATATACAGCGATAATAACATCGATAATTCCATTGAAATCCTGTCTACGTGGATAGATAACAGAGTTAACGAATATCATGGAATCGATACAGATTTTAATGAAAAATCAATCGGCTTTGAAGACGAAGATGGTGTCGCTGATTGGTCAATCCAAAGATTTCTACACGTAATAAATTTGCGCGAAAAAGGCCTTAACGCAGGAAGGCAGCTTTGGGCAGACTTTGTTTTGGTATTTAAATACATATTTCCATATTACATATGCATATTATTGTAATTCTATACGTTTATTATATTTTATAATTGCAGATGCTCGACGCGGATGTTTTTCTAACGAATCCAAATATTCTCGATAAATTTGTTTTAAAAAATGAGATTGTAGCCAGTCCATTATTAAAATCAGATGGCATGTACGGTAATTTCTGGACTGGAATGGACACCTATTATTATTTTCTTGAAACGGAAGAATATAAAAAACTATTGTTTCGCGAGGAAACGGGATGTTTCAAAGTGCCAATGATTCACAGCGCGGTTTTTATAAATTTGCGAAAATCCATTTCAGATCGTTTATCTTACGACCCGCGTTACTTAAATCAATATGATGGCCCTACAGACGACATTATAAGCTTCGCTGTTGGAGCCAACAAGTCTGGTATATCATCTTCATACTGCAATTTTAAATAATCTTGATTCGATTACAATCGTAATCGAGTTCGGTCTTTTTTGTGTACGAAGTTATATGCACGATTCGATTCAGTTACTGTTTATCATTATAGGTATACCATTATTTATCTGTAACGACGAAGATTATGGATTTATCACGGTGCCGTTGGAGAAAGGAGAAACGATCACGGACGATTTAGAGTACTTGACCAATATTAAAGTGGAAATATTAAGTATGTCGATAGGTCCAATGAAATTACTATTTAGGAAGATAATAAATGGACTGAACGTTTAACAAATTGGCATTATATTTTGTAATTAAATGCATTTTCTGTATTTTACTAGACAATGGTAACCTTACGATATCAAAAGATCTTGAACGATACGTTCAGTATCCTATAGAAGGTACATTAGGAGTCAATCAAATTTATATGATAAATCTTTTAAGAAGACCAGATCGAAGAACCAGAATGTATCGACTTTTCAAGGAACTCAGTATTCATGTGCAAACTGTTGATGCTATTGATGGAAGGTAAGTTGGAAAATTGTAGTAGTATTTAGAATCTATACTAATGTAATGTTAGAAAAAATTTTGGTAGAAATTAGCAATCAGCTGCATTTATGGATAAGGTATTGGCTTAATACAGTTTCCATAATGTTTGATACATTATTGCATTTATTTATATAGGACATTAAAGCAATCAATTCTAAGTGATTTAGGTGTGGAAGTAATGCCAGAATACTCTGATCCCTATCACGATAGGTAAGTTTGTTGTACAATTATGCCGTAAAATTAAAATAATAGTAGAATTTCGACTATTGGTAACGACAATATTTTCAGACCAATGACTATGGGAGAAATTGGTTGTTTCTTAAGTCATTACATTATTTGGAGCGAGGTAATTTGAAATCAGATGGAACGACTTACTTTAATCAAATTGTTTTCTATTGCTCACATGTTGTAGTAAGCTTGTATTAAATTATTAGGTGATAGAAAATGACTTTGAAACAGTTATAATCTTGGAAGACGATGTTCGCTTCGAACCGTTTTTCCGACAAAAGTTAAAGTATATACTAACTGAGCTTGATAATCTTAATATCGTGTGGGATTTGGTGTAAGTATTGTTTAATGTCTAATAAAACTGCGCCGCACTTCTCATGTGAAATATACGAGTATCGCGGTACGAATTGCATATCTCGTTATAGATATTTAGGAAGGAAAAGATTAATGGAAGACGCTGAACCCTCTATTGAAGGATCAAAATACTTAGTACGTGCTGCTTATAGTTATTGGACATTAGGATATATCTTATCGAGAAGCGGAGCAAAAAAACTTGTAGAAGCAGAACCACTTAAAAGATTAGTGCCTGTTGATGAATATCTTCCCATATTAGCCAACACGCATCCTAAGTATGAAATATAAAGATGTTGTCAAATGAGCTTATTACTACAATTTTCGCTTATTTATTAACATAATAATTTGTTTTTTTATGCAATAGAAAAGAGTGGAAAGAACACTACCCGAAACGAGATTTGATAATCCTCTCTGCAAATCCTTTGTTAATTCATCCGACTCATTATACCGGCGATGAAGGATACATCAGCGATACAGAAAACTCGACGATCATATTTCTGGATGAAAGCACAAGTAAATCCAAAGAACGAGAAGAACTATAAGTGCCATAAAAATTGTATGTTTTGACCTATATGGAACAAGAATGAAAAGAAATATGTACTGTCATTTTAATCAAATCGTAAATAATTGCATGATGCATAATTCACTACCATGTAAATCTTTAAAATCTAAGAACATAAGAATATAAACGATAACGGAGAAAATATAT
Organism: Augochlora pura; assembly: GCF_028453695.1. Lineage (NCBI taxonomy): Eukaryota > Metazoa > Arthropoda > Insecta > Hymenoptera > Halictidae > Augochlora > Augochlora pura. The sequence continues at coordinate 11,333,979 of NC_135778.1, forward strand.
TTTTTTATAATGTATTTATAATCTTGTAATATTTGATATACTGATTAAAAAACAATTTCAATATCCTCATTTTGCATTTACAATAACAGCTTAGTAAGACTTCTATCTTTTTTCGATTACTTTACAATACAACACAAGACCCAAGCAAGCTGTAAATCAACTATTTATACATAACGCAATTTTACTGCTAATAATTTATTTCTTATGCACATAAGAAACTTTTTTCCCCTCTGTAACTTCGCACTGGGTTTCCTGAACAACGTGATGTTATAGAGAGAATACAACTGTTTCGTACATTGAGTGCACGGCTTAATCTGTATCTGAGCTTTATCGCCATAAACGAGGTGTGGTTTATTGAAATCGAGTACGTACCAAGTGCCGAGTTTCGGATTTCCAGTTAAAGCAAGTTTAAATTAAAACTAATAGCAACTAAATACAGATACACACGATGATCGGTCGTCTTCCCGCGTGTGTAATTGATGTAGGTACAGGGTAAGTAAATTTTCTAATTTCACATTATTTAACCCCGGCAAAAATAAATAGGCTAGGACGTGACTAACTCATGACACATGACATTTCCTACGCCTGATAAACAATTATGAGAAAATGGATTCGATTATACACTTATTTAATAAACTATTAATTATAGTTATTTTTATTTTATTTTGATATTGTATAAGAACAATATATTTCCGGGTTTATATTGAACTGAAAATACAAATGATGCACATGACATATGACATAAATGTATTTACACCCATCTTATGCATAGGAAGCTTTAAATTAATGTTAGAACAGAAAAATAATATTTGTTCATGTTTTCCAAAGTTATACAAAGCTGGGCTTTGCTGGCAACAAAGAACCTCAACTTATGATACCATCAGCAATTGCTATAAAAGAAACTCCAAAAGTTGGAGATAATAATGCCAGAAGAATTACCAAAGGTGTCGAGGATTTGGATGCCTATATTGGAGACGAAGCTTTTGAAGCTACTGGATATTCTGTGAAAGTATGCATTGTTAATTATGTGTGAATGATATGGTTGATTTCTTATCTAGGTATTTTTCAGTATTCGTGTACAAGTGTGTCTTATAATATAGGTCAAGATATTGTTCCATGTTCATGAAACAATAAATTTTTGTGGAGTTATAACATGAGATTTTATATGACTCAACTTAATATAAGAAAGAAATGCTATTTTAAAGATCTAATAACTTCCATCCATGAAATATAGTATTACTTGATATTAATTGTTTTGCTATTTTTTTGTTTAGTATCCAGTTAGACATGGACTGGTAGAAGATTGGGATTTGATGGAAAAATTTCTGCAGCAATGCATTTTCAAATACCTCAGAGCAGAACCAGAGGATCATTACTTTTTGCTTACAGAACCACCATTAAACACTCCTGAAAACAGAGAATACACTGCAGAGATAATGTTTGAATCATTTAATGTACCAGGCCTTTATATTGCAGTACAAGCTGTATTAGCGCTAGCTGCCTCTTGGGCAGCTAAAAGTGTAGAAGAAAGAACACTAACAGGAGTTGTAGTTGACAGTGGAGATGGAGTAACACACGTAATACCAGTGGTAAGCATAGTGATACAAATGTATTCAGTTTGCATTATATTATATAATATTTGTTTATAACATTCATGGTTTTCTAGGCAGAAGGTTTCGTTATTGGAAGCTGTATAAAACATATTCCTATTGCTGGACGCGATATAACGTACTTTATACAGAGTTTATTGAGAGAACGCGAAATTGGAATACCACCTGAACAATCGTTAGAAACAGCAAAAGCGATAAAAGAAAAACATTGTTATATATGTCCCGATATTTCGAAGGAATTTGCTAAATATGACAGCGATTCCTCTAAACTAAAAAAATATGAAGGTATCAACAGTATTACTAAACAACCTTTCGTTGTCGATGTCGGCTATGAGAGGTTTCTCGGACCAGAAATATTTTTTCATCCCGAAGTACGTTCAAACTTTAAATTCGAATTTTTATTAACAATAAAATGAGTCAACAAATTCCCTTTTATCTTTTTAGTTTTCTAATCCAGACTTTACAACACCGTTGAGCGAAATTGTGGATGACGTGATACAAAATTGCCCCATAGATGTGAGAAGACCATTGTATAATAATATTGTTCTGTCCGGGGGATCTACAATGTTTAAAGATTTTGGCAGGCGATTGCAACGCGACATAAAACGTATTGTTGACGCACGTCTTAAACTTAGCGATACGTTAAGTGGAACTCATATTACGGTAAGATGCGGATGTGAGAATTAAATGATTTAGAAAATCAATGTATCGAAATGAAAGTGTGGCTAATGGAAACATGTGCTAAATATTATTATCTTTCTTTCAGCCGAAACCAATAGATGTTCACGTTATTTCACATCATAAGCAACGTTGCGCTGTATGGTACGGCGGTGCGCTATTAGCCAGCGATCCTGAATTTTACACGGTTTGCCATACCAAAAAAACTTACCTAGAATACGGTCCAGGCATATGTCGTTATAATCCTGTATTTCATAGTATGGTGTAAAATAAATAAAAATACATGTAACTTGAACGAAGCGACATTACAAGCAAACTAACAGTCGGAAGTTTTAATAACTTATTCCGATCTTAAATTTTTCACTTATAATTATATTTCATGAGATAGACCGGGTCTTTATGTCATAGATACGTAACTAATAACTACAAGAATTCCGGAGAACGCCCAAACTTATACTAATAAACGCACACGAAAATATTTTCATGCTCATCCGTTATTACATATGTACATTATCGTATAAGGAGACATATTTGCATTTAATAAACACGAAGGAAAATTAATGACAACAACAGACGTTCCATTGCAAGTAACGATTAAAAGTAATGGAGACAATTATCATTGTATAGATCTGTACATAAAATAAGTATGAAAAAATAATAATTGTTTTTTAATGAACGACGTTCACAAAATTATTTACATGGTCCCGTTCTAAATATTAGTCGCTTTTAAATCAAAATAATATTCAAAAACAATTTTTGCAACAATTTAGTTTTATTAATTTATTAATGAACATACATTTTTTATACGTATTTACACTTTTTCAAAAACGTAATATCATGATTGTTTACAAAATTCCATAAAAATCAGAACAATATATATATATATAACATTGTACAAGCAATCGATGTACAATATTGTAAAGATATTATATATGTATATACATATATATGCATATATGTATATATATATACATACATATTGAAAGTATACATATGTACAGATATATATATGTATACATACACATATAGTATACATATATTAAACATAATCAGTATATTAAGATACAAATACATAGGAAAGAATGTTAAGAATTTTACAATGTTCGCTTTTAGAAGTAAATATTACCCAATATGAAATGTATATCATTTTCAGAAAAGTAGTTACTGCGGCAAAAATATGTATACATATATATTATTTTTCGTTTCTGATATTATATTCAAAGTGAAATTTCTTTTCTTAATTGCTCTACATCATAACAGCGCTTTACGTTTGCTCGTTGTTATCATAACTAAAAATATGAAATATAATCGGTTGCTACTTAAATATAATTATATTTTCAAGTCAAAAAATTTCAACATGACAAATACTTACAGTAAATTTAGACCATCAAGGGCGACGACTACAACTTCATCATTAAAGTTTGATACTAAGGATGAAATAAAAACAGACAAAGCATTGTAACTTAAACTTGTTGATCTTGTGTTTGGTGCTGGTCTTTTATAAATATCGATACTATCAGTAGGTGGCAGTGGATCATGCGATAGTACAGATCCATTGTTTTGTACCTATAAAATACATGGAAAAGAATGTAATCAAATTACACATTGTACGAGACAGTTATGCAGTTTCTTGTTTCTTATACCTCTGGAACGTTTACGGTAACATCTTTTATATCGGACAATATTATATGTCTTAAAACATTCTTTGGTAATAAACCGTGGTACTGCTCACTTCGTTTTCGTTCACAATATTTTATATAAACATCTTTACTGTCGACTCGATTTATTACAGCATGCACATTTTCACGTAACCACGGTAAAAGATCTGCATCTGTCCATAAACGAAAACTACGTGCCACATAATGTTGCTCTAATTTTTCTAAAGCTGGTATGGTTGAAGCTTTATTTTTAAAAAACTCGTGATTCCGTACCTGTAAAGTTATTTGTTCCAGTATTCAACTTAAAAAAAACATTTTATTATTACGACGGTACCTTTTCGTCGGTCTGTATATTGCATTTGTTCAACAAGAGCATTAAAACTTCTGGGAACATTAGTAAAGCATCCTGTAAAAGTACGCTGGCGAATGTTTCGTCACCCAAATGAAAATATGCTAATGCTAAGCTGTACGCTATATTCGGTAATTGCGTTAGATGCGTTGTACCATCCCAAAGGTCACAAAATTCTATAAACCATTCATATTCTTTTGCTCTTAAAGCATAATAGTCAATAGTAAGAACCACAGCTAGCGGATCACGTTCTGGATCAAGAGATAAAAGTAATTTACAAAATTCCAAGCTTGTTCTGAAATATAAAATTTTGTATAGAAATGTAAATGCAAGAATGAAATCAACATAAGTATGTTGTCTTTTTACCGATAACAAGCTCGTCCGCCAACAAAATTCATATGCTTGAACAGAGTGATGAATAAAGCGCGATTCTGTTGTTTTCTATAATCTAGCCTACTGAGACCAGTTGTAAGATTAAACAGTGGATGGAAAGCGCATTCCAAGCAGTATAATGCTCGTTCTGTGAATTCTGCGGCCATTGCCAAATCTTCATTGAGTTCACAAATCTCTGCTAATTGTAACAGTGCATCAACATGATAAGAATGTGCATTTATTATGTTCTGAAACACAGTAAATTTGTTTTAAGACTAGAATTTTCTTTTAAAAAATTGAAAAGAAAGTAGTATGACTTACAACAATATTTTCAGGATTTAAGCTTTCAACAGCTTCCAAGAATTTTAATTGAACCTGTCTATAGGATGGACCATGTTCATATACAAAATATTGAACATTACCAGTAGCTGTCATAGTATGGTCCAGTGACATAGAAAGACCAGATTTATTGATTGGTGGCCAATTGTCTCTGGCCGATACTAACCATGTTTTCTTCAAATGACCCAAACGAGGCCTGTTTCTTCTGTTACTATGAATATTATAATTCAATTACATTTATGTATTCTATGAGTGTATAATTATATGTGAAGTACATATTGCCATACATACTTCTGCTCGGCTTGTACTGTTTTACTACCAAATATTCTTTTAAGTTCATTGTATGGATTTAAATGTTTATGTTGCACTAGCAAAATATCTTCTTTAGATCGTTGCTCTACCCACTGTTTATTATTCGTGTCTTGAGTACTACAACCTGGATGCGGTTCTCCAAGTAGTTCATTCACTTCCCTTATGCATCTTTCAATTTCATCTGTGGATTCTTGAGGAGTAGAAACTTCTATATCTGCCTTTCTTTGCTTTGTTTTCCTTTTTTTACGTTTAATCTCAACTTTAGTATCTTCTTCAACAATTTGTTCTTCGTTTTCTTTTTCTGCAGTTTCAGAATCTTGATTTAACTAAAAAAGAAAGCATGATATATCTATTGATACCTTAGGATTGACGAAATAGAATACATCAAAACAATTGGATAACCAAGAAGGTCAATAAGTGCGCAAGGAAAAGGGCATTAAAACTTTTTAAAAAATGAAAAACTTACTACGTCAAATAAATTGAATGTCTTAGATTTTACGTCACGTATCATTAAATTCTCTGCATCGCTCTCGCTTTCACTATCTTTCTCTGGTAATGCATCACCTCCATACACTTTTTTCATATATCGTGTAGACATATTTAATGGAATTAGATGTCAATATGGTCGAAATTTTGTAATAAATATTTAATTTAAAAGTAATAAACTTTAATCGCTAGTTTTCTTCTGAATTCTTTAAATTCCCTTTGAAATCTAAACTATTTGCCACTTGTCAATTTTCTTACACAAGCATGTATCTCTACGATAACGAACACAGTTACTGTAATAACATAGTTTAAACCATTGCTATTTGCTATTCTTTATGTACTTATTGTACGTACGTATACATATGTACAGTAATGTTGCTTATTTTATCCTCTAAGGTGGCGCGCACATCCTCATCAATTTCCGCAGTTGTATAGATCCTGTCTCAACACTTAATTGTCAGCTAATCAGAGCCAACAAAATTTCTGTATCAAATCTCCCTAACGGTTCAAGCTGCAACTTGCAGGCGTGCAAGAGAAAGACCTTGTTACGTTATCACGTTTCATGAGCGACGCGAACATAGTCACTAGTTTATATTACGACCGCGCTATTAGACTATACGCTTTCAATTTATGGCGACAAGAGGGAAGTTCGAATGTAAATACAAATTTATATCGTATATTTATATAGAGATACAGTATCGGCCGAGAGGAATAACTGAGAATATGTAAAGAGATAATGAGAGAGTTCCCACGAAATTCTTCGTTAAGCATTTTTTTAATCTAGCGAGACTAATCGAGGAATGTAGAGAAAGTCACGTAGCCTCTCGTAAGACCCTCTCCGATTTCACGTGAACTAGACAAGTCACAATAGCAAACCCGGATCTCTCAAGTACAGGAGGTCGTAAATCTTTAGACAAGGACTTCTCGGAACCCTCTCTGACCTCTCTCTCTTACTCAGTCCTCGAGCCGAAATCTTCGCGCGCGGCACACCCGCACAATGCTAGTTTCGGCGGGCTTTTCACCCCTGCGCGCTCGACTCCCGCGCACTCCCATCCGCATGCGCACCGTCGAACCACCAATCATCTTCGAGCTGCAACCGGAAGACGGACCGGCCGACAAATCAACGTCCAGCAAATTCACCAGCGCCCAGCTAATTTTCCTATTGGCTAACGAAGGAGGGAAGGAAAAGAAGCTGGAAGAAAATGCAGAACTCCACGGAAAACCTCAGACTTTATTCGACAGTCAAAGAAAGTACATCTTAGAGCTCTATAAATAAAGTACCGTTTGTTTAAAGTATCCAGTGTTTGTACATCTTTCTACAACCTTTCACGAGCAGAGCGGTTCAGCGCTCCACGGGCAACCGAACCACATCGAATTCCCTGCACTAAACAATTCAGACCGTAACACACTATATACTTCAGCACTTCTCTAGGCCGCAGCTTGATCCATTACCGAGGTTGTTATATCAATTTTCTTCAGCCTGATTGGCTGACTACTCACTGCTAAGCAGACTCCATTACTCTACTGCCAATATTCGTATAATTTACAAAGTTGTTCGATTGCTGGACAGATTTTGAATCTGACAGACAGTCGTGTATGGCCGTATGCGGTCGTGTACATTGGAGATTGGTGCCTGCTAGGAGCCACGTAACCACAACACTATTGTTAAAATCCTTTACACTCTATCAAAGTATGACATTTTTTGCTGCTTAAATAAGACGAAATAACAAAATATCTTATAGCTTTTATGTTTAACAACGAAATGTTTCAATTAGAGATATAACATTATGCTATTTGTCGAAAGGTGACGACCACGAAAATCTACAAAACAAAAAATAGTCTTCCATACTTTATTACATTATTCATTTAATCGAACAAATTTCTACAATCAAAATGAATTTAAGGAATGTTAAAGATAAATTAAAGGATGAAACGTTGGATCTTAGTTTATGCGACCTGAAAGAAGTGCCTGTTCGAGAAATTGTAAGTAAATTCAATTAGTGTACACAGATGGAAAGTAATAAAACAAATCATTAAATAATCTATGAATTCTTATGTTGCAGGCTACTGTCAAGAAAGCAACACATTTAGATTTATCAAATAATTTATTAGTTTCCTTGCCTGTAAGTATTGGTATCCACAGATATGATTTCTTAACATACAGTAGTTTTCATCAATGATCATTTGTTTCAGAATACTTTTGTTACTCTTAAGCAAATAGTTAAGTTGGATCTCAGTAGAAACATGTTAACAGAGATTCCTGAGAATTTTGGAGAACTGAAACTACTGCGGCATTTAGATCTATATGCGAATCAGGTAAATTCAACATGATATAACTATTTAGTAGTTTATCGATACTAAATAGAATTATTTTATAGATAAGCAGATTACCACTTAGCTTGAGTGAATTGAAGAATTTAAGATGGTTGGATTTGAAGGAGAATCCTTTAACTCCAGCAGTAGCTAGCATAGCTGGTCCCTGCAGCAATTTAAGCGAATGTCAAGCCTGTGCCCGTAATGTCGTCATGTATCTGTCAAGTGTCAAACTCAAAATTGAAGAAGAAAAGCTACAAAGATTAAACGCTGTCACAAGTAATATTTCTCAACAGCAATACAAAATTTGAAATCTTTTAACACTGTTTTGCAAATATCTATAACGTTTTCATTGTTAATAGGTGCAGAAAACGATAGTTTACTGCTAAAGAAAGTTGGAAAAAAGAAAAAGAAGAAACTGGCAGGGAAAGACAATAAAGAAAGCTTAGATAAAAGTAGACATTGGTCTTCGAGCGATGGGTTGCAAATAGAAACAAATAAAATTGAATTACCGGCAAAGATAGAAAATAATCTGTACACTGGTAAAAAATCTGCAACTAAAGGTGAATATGTTTTTCGGTCGATTTCATTCTACTACCTTTATGTTTATAGCTGCAATAATTCTAATGAAATCTTAACGTTTTTCAGGCAAATCCACGATCGTACGACTTTTCCTTTTGAGTTTTATTATTGGTATCCTAATGATTGTAGTGCTACCAATGTATTCGGAGCAATGCGATGCACTCGTAAACTATGCAGAAAGGAATACTGGTATGCCTTTGAAAGTGTTTCAGAAACAGAGTATTGATATGTATCATTCTTTTATACGAACTGCAATCATCTGGACCGAAAGCATTTATAAAGATTTGTACCATGTGTATGAAAACAGCTTCAGAGAAGATGTTGGCGATCTACCAAGTAAATAAATTGACATCGCTTATCTCAAGCTGAACAAGTTACAAGGTCGATACATAAACTTTTGTCTTAAAACATGTAGTATCGTTCATACTATTATCATCATTATCATTCACATTATCATCACCATTATGACTATTATTATCATTATATGAATTAAGGATTCCGTTATTTATTATAAAAAATGAAAAACAATTACATATACGAAAAGCTTTCGTTTAACAGAACAGTTTCTTTTTACCGAAAACATGTATATGTATATATTAGTCTTGAATCTTTGGTCCGCATAGATCTTCGATACGATTCTCATTAAAAATGAGAAGATTTGAAGCGATTGCACCTACATATGGCGATCATAGAATCGAATTGTTACCGTTACGCGTTATCCGTAGCATTCATTCTGTTGGACAGTGACGTTGACGTCGTTTTAACGGATGTCTTACCAAGAGAGTTCTCCATTTTGCTGATTAATTTCTTAAAAGAGTTCATTCGAGTCTGAGCTAAATCGTCTACGGGTTCCGTTCCATTCGAATTCTGATTCGTTTCTTCAGTCGTAACAGGATCTGCCGGTTTCGACCTTTTTCCACCAACGAATCGATTCCAGGATTTTTTCTCCAAACTAACTTGTACTCTCGGAGTTTGCTCGCTATCTCTGCTGCTTCGAAATTCTTTTCGTCGAGCCGTAAATTCCGCGAGTATAGCAATGTCGTCATAGAGTTCCTCCTGTTGATCGGCGGGGTATTCACGGTGATTCGAGTTCGGACGAGGCGTTTGATAGTGTTCGATTTCTTTCAACGATGCTTGGGATTTAGGCCGGTCGATACTGTCGCCTGGTACGGAGGTGTCGAGTTTCCGTCGAACAGACTCTCCGACGTGATTCGATTTCCCAGAGGATTCCTAATAATTGATTAAAAAAAAAAGAATAAAGAAAGAAACGGTTACACATCAATAATGGAAAAGTAACAAATGGAAGAGCTTCCTCACCATGACACGGTGTAGTTGCCATTTGTCTTGCACTTCGTAGTTTCTTCGATAGGAGCTAACATCATCGTAAAGTCCTTCTTGAATGGTCGCGATTGTTTCCTCGACAGGAGGAGGGTGTGCGTAAATCGGTTTAGGCGGAGGTGGGAAATTGTACTCTGATTCATTTTTTTCTTTTTCTTCTTTTCTCTTCTCTTGTTCCGAAAGCATAGTTCGTTTAATTTGTTGAGAATCGATCAAATCGCTTACGTCGTCGTAGGTGGATAAGCGTTCGTTGTCTACGGTTGACAATGCTACAACTTTGCCTTTCGTTTTTTTTTCGGTTTTTCGCGGGGATTCCTTCAGGCTTCGCATACGATCTAGAAAAGACTTCTTCTGTGGCGACTTCGTTGGTTCTTCCACTTTATGAGCTGTTGGTCGTCGCAGTACTGGTTTCGACAATAGACTCTGTGTATACAGAAATTTAATTATTAACTCATCGAAATCATTTAAGGTTACACTAGGAAACATAATTACCTCGACGTCGTCGTAAGACTCGTCTTGTCCATTGATATGCATACCGTTATCGTTGGTTGGCGCGGATACAAGAGAGCCAGCAGCGCTACCGGTGTCGTTCTTATTTTCTAAATTTTTCTTCGGTTTTCCACCCAACGTACTTGAATCTTTTTTACTTGAAGTAACACCGTTGCAAATTGAAAGTTGATTACTTTTTGTATCGTTGGTGTCAATATCGTCGATCGTGTTTTTAGCGGGTCCTACGTTACCGTAGCATGGTTTGTCTGTCGTTGTTTTATTCCTGAAATCTTCGATTTTATGATAGATCTCGTCCTCTTCTTCGTCTTGTGGCACATAGGATGGGGAGTTTGACGAACGGCTGACAGGTAGCGACGGCAGTCTTCGTGGAATTCGCGCAGGTAATGGAGGGCCAGAGAAAAGTACAGGAGCAGCAGGAACAGAAGTAGACATCGGTGAAGAAGGAAAATTGGTGAGATCTGCTTGAGTGTTCTTTGATGACTCGGTCAGTTGTTCGTCGGCATTGGTAGCGGCAAAGCATCCATCGATTTCCGACTCCTGTCCGTCGATGCTGAAGCATCCAACGTCTTGGTATTGTTCTTCTTTGTGATCGGGTTCGAGACTTAGGCTCGAGCGAGCTTTGACTTCCGGAGGGACGGAAATGGAAACTTTTGTAAGTTCCGTGATTTCATCTCTTCCGTTGATGTTCAATTCACAGATCTTAGCTACCCACTGTTCCATGTCCTTTGGAGTCCTGGCAACAAACTGAAACAATCACGATCAATGACAGAAAGAATTCTACTATACTTTACATGTATGTTGGTATTCATCTACTTTATCATTTCGAAGGTGGGAGGTCGTTCACCTGGTAGGTCCTACTGCCGGGGCAAAAAATTTCGAAGGTGGATTCGCTTCTTCGTTGATCTGCATTTGGTGCAGCCCGGGCCATGTAATTATGAAGAGATAAAATCATATGCGGCCGATTGTCTCGATCGTTTCCATAGATCAGTAGATGCGATCCTAACATAGCTACAGCACACAGGAGTCAATTGTTACAATTCCGTTTCCTTTTATATTCTCGATCGAATCACTTACCAACCCAGCACATTCGATACGGTTCAAAGAGGAACAGAATTTTTCCATCCTTCCTGTAAAGTGGACCGCATTTTCGACATTTATCTTTGGTTTCGACTGCTGGAATATTGGCGTAAAACTCTATCAGTGCATTCTCAATCTTCTCATCTTTGTCCCGGGAGGGAAGGGGCGAGGGAACAGTGGAGGCGGTAGCCACAGCAGCCGCATGATTCGCTTCGACCGTTTGGAAACTCTCGTAATAATCGTGTTGCTGCTTTTGTTTCTGTGGCTCCTCCGCGCCTACGTATTCCTCGAGTTCGCCTTCATTTTCGATAGCCGGCATCAAACCTTTCGGCGCGACTGGAGTCATATTCAAGTACGGTTCGGGAGAGGATCGAATACCAATTTTCTTGATCATGAAAGTTGTCAAAGACTGCTTCGAACGTGTGAGCAGATTGTTCCGAAGATTCTCCAATGTGACCGGAAGCTTGATTTCATGCAGGCATTCCAAAAATTGGACTAATTCTGCGAACACGGGCATTACCTCTTTTACATTTCGAAATTTAAGTGCATGCGTAATCGTTCTTTTCACGAGTGACATCAATTTTCTCGATCATTTTCGATTATCTGTATTCGATCGGCACTGAGACTACACAGGTGATAAGTCGTTACTATTGCCATTATCATTTATTATTTAAGAATTAAGGGATCGATTAATAATATAATTAAATACGAAAGTTCGTATAAGAATATATAAAGTTTTCTATGGGGCTCGGTGTAATGAAGTTTATGGGATCCTAGAATTTCCATAGGTATATGTAATTTATAATTTGACTCCCTTAAACTACATATGTATTTACAGGAAAAGATATCGGGACACTTACCTCGGAGTATTCCGGTAAGCTCACGATCGAAATCCATGGTCACGTGTTTTGTTTGAATGGTTTGCATAATCGTTGCGACAATTATACGCGGTAGAATGTGAAATCGGTCGATATTTGCCAAACAAAATTAAATGATTTTTCTGGAAAAAGTCCGTGTCAGACAGTTACGATTGCTCATCGAGTGTGCTATAATCGTGCAGGATGCGGTGACAGATACGCGGCCGATAAGAAAACATTCTATGCATAAAGCGTCACGGAAGACGCATCGAATAAACGATGTAATTACGCGTCGAATCGTTGGCGCAGCACTTTTACTTTCAGAAAGCGTTCGCGCGGCACGATATATAATCGATTCTTTCGACTACTCTTGACGACGGAGCGGATTTTCATCTCAGGGCGTGACGTCCAATCAAGTCGCAAAAACATCACAATGAGATTAGAATTTCCATGATTCGATACTTTCGAATTTCATCCACTGCACTAATTGTTCACTGAGTGTTCTCGATTTTCGTTTTCGTTGGTACAAATGATTGATGGTCGACGCCGCAAAGAGAAGGCAACTGGTAAGAATGCTCCTGTCTCGTTAAAATTCAAGTAGCACCGCGGTGCCGTGGCACGTGGGAGCAGCGGAAGACGATTCGAGTCGTAACGAGTCGCGTCGCGTCGAATCGCGTCGAGTTCACTCGACCGACTCCCGCAAAGAATGTTGTCGTCGCTGTTACTCCTGCTCGATATTTATGATTTCACTGTCTCGCCTATTGCACTAACTGAGGGTTGACTCACTCTCTGTTCGGACGTATTTCTCTTCGCGACGATGATTCCTCTCTTTCTCTCGAAGGCTTGGTCGCGACCGCTCGTGCTCACGTAATCCGAAGCGACGTTTTAATTGATCATTCCAATTGACGGACTCAGGAGACCACCGAGAAACAAACAGGCAGTTTGCATTCCATACATTGCGTGCGCTTCGGAGATCTTTTAAAACACTCGAGCAAACCAACTCTCAGTTGCAGTAGAGAAAAGATTTATTAATCATATAATACTGTCTCGACGAATCATCGAGTATCAATGAGTTTGCCAAGGAACTTTGCCTCGCACCTTCTCTAATGGTTTCACATATAAGTGCGTCCCGATTTCCGCCAACTCCGGCGGCGGATCGGCTTTGGCCGCTTCCAATTCTTGGTCCACTTCTTTCCACGTAGTCTTCCGCAACTCCTGCTTCGAAAGGGAAAACAAATTGATGATGCTGTGGTGCTGAACAGCAGCTAACAAGTATACAAATTAGAGAACGAAAAATACTCGCTTCGACCTCCTGTTCGGTTTTCAAGCCACTTTGAACGACCAGCTTGCCTAGGTTCGTAATTGGATCTGCTTCTGTCTGAATTTGCTTAACTTCGTCTCTGCTGCGGTAAGAGATCCCCGGGTCGCTCATGCTGTGCCCGTAATATCGATACGTATCCATTTCTAGAATGATCGGACCGTTTCGAAGGGCGTAGTCTCCGGCGAATTTCACCGCTTCGCGTACGTCAAGTATATGCATACCGTCCACCTGAATGGGAAATGGTGTTTACGATCACGCGATTTCAAGGAGTTGTGCCGCGAACCGATCGAGATACCTTTACACCTGGAATCAAATCTCCCCTCGTGTAAAACGCTGTGTTCGCTGAGTGCCGATGCACCGCTGTTCCCATCGCGTACTGATTGTTCTCGCAAATATAGACCACCGGCAGGTTCCAAAGTTTTGACATATTATACGCCTCATAGATCTGACCCTGGGAAGCGGCACCGTCGCCATAGAGCACCCACGCGACTCCTCCGCTGCCTTCGTACTTGTGTGCGAACGCCAATCCAACGCCGATCGGCACCTGGCCGCCGACGATCCCATCTCCGCCGTAGAATCTTGGCGCGTACATGTGCATCGAACCACCTTTACCTTCCGAAGCTCCGGTTCGTCGACCCATCAACTCCGCGAGAATTTGTCGCGCCGTCAAACCGAAACATACCCCGAAACCGTGACATCTGTAAGCTGTTATCAGACTATCGGATTCTTTCATCGCCATCTTCATCCCCACGGCTACCGCCTCCTGTAAACCGCTTTACATTGCACCGCTCTACTTGACTCTGCTTGACTCGGATTCGGACCCAGTCGAGTTATATGTATAGTCGAAGTTACCCGTATCAATTGGTAACCATTTACCTGACCTGAATACAAATGGAGGAAACCATTGATCATCCGAGTTCTATACAATTCCGCACACTTGTTCTCCATCCGTCTGATATAGTTCATCGTTTTCAACGCGTAAATCGCTTCCTCTTCGGTCATCGTCGCCTTCGTTGACGGTCCACTCTCCAATCGATACAGCTCGTATTTCTGTAGGAATAATAAATCTCTCGAGTTGTATTTTCTTTTCGAACTGTTACGATTTTAGGGACATTACCGGATTGGCAGTAATTTCTTTCGCCATTCCCCGAGAAGGAGACAAAGAGAGACGTCGAAGATTCGCACAACATTGGAACGATCGGAAATGATGCATTTTTGGTTCAAGGCTCCTTTAGGTAACCAACTGCTTGATGCGAATCGGCCGCGTATTTATCGATCGAGCGTTCGTCCACTGATCCTACATCGCGTGATTCAACGACTCTTCTGTCAGTTTTTTTTTAGAAGAAACCTAGAAACGAGTCTTGTGCTCCCTGTTGTATCCTTCGATGCGAGACATTCTTCGCCTTTGGCTCACGCGAATTTAGCTACGACACTTGACTCCGATCATATAATATTTTATCCTACGTTTCTCTCTCTTGGACACACACTTTCTCTTTTCCTCCTTCTCACCTATTTTTCACTATCCAAATCCTAATAAATATCTAGCTTATCGAAAATGCTACCGTCGCAAATCGTAACACTTGTGCAGGCGACATCGAGTTATCGTCACACGAACAGAAGGTAGAGACACGAATATTAGAAGATTCCACGCAACGCTGGCTGCGTTTAGTTGTCTATAACTCGCCAACCTTTTGAAATAATGAGAATTGTACCTAAAAAAAGTGCGCTTGTTCCGAATACATCTCGTCCGGTCCGACGTAACGAGGAATCTGATGCAAGTTTAGAGAGTTAATAAAGTTACACGCACAATTGTAGTAATGTCCTTTATTTGATCGTATCAGGTATCAGATTTCGGAGATCGACGAGGAGAAACGTGAACCTTACGACAATTTTGTCGAGCCGATTTTGTCGATTTCTTGGGCACCGATCGACATTGTTCTTCGACAGTTTTGTCTTCACTTTCTTCCGCTTCGTTCAACGGAATGGGTTGCAATGCTCGGGCCAGAATCGGTGGCCTCAAAACAGTTTTCAACGAGACGGCGCGCTCCATTTCACCTCTACGCCAGAGAAAAACGGACGCTTCGAAGTACTTAATCTTTACATGTATACACGATTACCGTTACCGTTTCGAGAAGCGAACAGCATCTAGTTTTGACCACTCGCACGACCTCAGACTTGACTTCGGGGTTTCCTTCGCATTGGACGTTGATTCTTGCCAGGATGCATCAATTTCCGAACAAGCCGAATACAGCGAATACATTGCACGCAACTCCTGCTAGACCGTAATCCGCAAAAGCGTGATCGTGATCGATTCGTTTGGTACGATTACTTGCCTTTTTCTTTAAAAGAGACGTTTCGCTGCGAATATTCGTGTAATGCAAGTTGTCGGCCGTGGTCTCCTTGTTCCGGTGACAGTGAACACGCGGAACTGTCCCTTTCTCGTCCACTGGAGAACCTTTCGCTGCCACCATCTGCCAATGTACGTAAAACATTGACAGGAAGTCACAGTACATGCAACAACAATTCTCGTCTCGACTCTGAATCGAAAATTGAATCGTCGCACTCGCGCCCCTTTACCGGCAAATACGAAATTTCTAAACGCGACAGAACAGAATTTAAAACGTGACTTCCGGTCGTGATAGTCGCATTCGATCGTTCAGTCAACTAAATGTCTTCGAGAGAAACGTTTACGAGCGTGGTTGCATTCTTCATCCTGTAACCGTAATGTCCGCGAGCCTGTGTTGTGCGTACCCATGGATTGTTTTTTTCGTACATAGCTCGCAGCCGCTCCTGCCGAGGACACACCGGATGTTCATTCAAGGTTCTCATCAAAGAGCAATGGGTATGCGCGATCAAACGGTCCAGCTCGATCTGTCGGGACAAAAGATCAAATGATCCGAGTCGTATCAAAGTTGTTCCACGAATACGAGTCTTTCGAAATGCAATAACTCTGTTGCCCTTGTACAAGACGAATACCTTCTCGGAACGACGTTTGGTTCGTTTGCGAGGATTAACGTGCAAAGATAATCCAGTTTGATCGGTCACGACAGGCTCGCGTTTTTTTTCTCGCCGTTCGCGTTCGTTCGGATCGCCGAACAAACCCTTCGATTCCGCCACTTTGATCATAAACAACGAGTCGAATTGCATCATCTCCTTCCTCTTGATCACCGCGAGGAAGCATCCTGGATCTAACACGTCGCTAATGTTCTTCCCGTAAATATCGTCGATAGTACCTACCTCGAAGAGATCGCTGTCCGGAACCTTAGAATTCGATCGAAACGTTTGAATCGATTGCGCAACAGGAACCAGTTGCGGACTACAACCATTTCAATGCATATTTTGTTCATAAAGGAAAAGCTTACAACAACATTTCGGAGAATCTTATCGTCGTTCCTCTCATCGTTCAAATGCTCTAATTTGTCGGCATTTAACTCGCCGCGAAACTCTCCCCCCTCTTTCTGCAGCTTCTTCTTCGACTGAAAGGAAACACTATGCAGAACCACTCGAAGACGAATTCTGTCGAAAAGGAGGAGAAGTGGGAGTGATCTTACCGGTTGATCACGGACGTGTCTCGCCATGGCCATTCGATTGGCGTAATCGACTACTCGTCGAATCATTTCTGTAGTCTCCGAAGGTAAAACCGTGTGCGCTTCGTATAGAACGAACTGTACGTTGGGTCTAGTCAACGCATACTTCAAAGTTGCCATTTGATCGGCCAAGTGAGCGCACGGTGGTTCGATCTCGCGACCGATTTCGCTGTCGTCATTGTCGTCTACCGCGACACAGGCTTCCGTCAGCGATTCGAGAAGTTCGGCGTCACCACCGCGAGCCACGGCTAGATCGACGATGTCTCGGACCCCGGTATAACTGCACGGCGGAATCGCCAGAACCACAGTAGCTCTGTCCAGTTCGGCCGTCGCTGGGGGCGATATGTATCTATACGAAGCGAAATTCTTCAGTTGAAAATAGATGTAAGGAAAAATCAAACGGTGAGTATACTTTTCGGAAAACACGCGACATCTTTGCGAGGTGACTCCGAGTCCGTTCAAATATGTCTCGTACTCGGCAAGACGTTCACCAACTCCAAATGCTAGCAATCGACCAGCGTCTTGGATGTCTTGCAGCAATTCGACCAAATAGCCGGTGTGTCGAGGCGCTAAGGGATGTGTCAGAACTACCGGTCCGCAAAACCGACCGACACGAATCGCTTGAGCCAGAGCAGCCGCCCCCAAGCACAAAGATCTCTCCTATTCAATATCGAATTGTAGAACATATTCAAAAAAGGTATCAGCATATTAAATGAAATTGTTGGTCACCCTATAGAATATAGAATGTTTTCGTCTACCTTGGTACCCACCAGGAAAACAAACCGATGATCGTGAACCAGACTCGAACGAGCCAAAGTTTCGCGCGCCCTCTCTCGCAGTTCGATCATCTTCGGACAAATCGGATCGAACAGGTAACCGTTGTCGCTGAGCTTCGACGCGCCTTCGCTTTCGCAGAGGACCAAATTCAATTTGGACATCTCGTTGAGGAATTCTTCTTTGTTGGTAAACTTGTTGGAGTTTATCCATCCGGAAGCAAGCGCGGCAGCCTCGGCTTGTTCACCCCAAGCTACGCCTTCGATATCCCGCAAACGCGTTGGCAGCAGCTCGTCTTCGCGTCGCGTTTCCAACACCACGGGTACACATTATCTTGTCACGGTACGGATCATCGTATATGATAGTCTAAGTACGATACAGGCATGCACGCGACTCTAGTGCCTTTTTTTATTCATACTTGCATCATTGCCCGGCAAAACTCCCAAAAAATCACCTAAAGCAAAACTATTTGTGCTATTCACCGAGACTTAGAGCCGAACCGCGAATACGCTGGCGCGAAAGGCTCGCGGCGAGATGGGTTTTCGCCTCCAACAAAGCTCCTTCGATGTCCATCAATCCGGCAGTCTGGATCGACAAACAAAGAAACGAAGGTGAAATAGAAAATGATACATGCGCTGTCGTCGATTTTACCTGAAAAATCTTTTCGCGCTCCTCGACGCCATCAATCTCGCCACGACTCGAAAATTTCCTTCCTTGCATGTCGTACAGCAACAACCATACGATTTTTCGTCGTTGTTTCAACTCGTCGTTGCATCGCCAGAATCCCACTTCCTTCAGAGCTCGGCAAAAAATCTTTTTGTCTGCGAAGGTGTGCCATGAAAAGACGAAACGCGAACGAAACTTAACAAATTCGAAATTATTCCGTGGCGATTGATTTGAGGAACGTGAACTTACACCTTAGAACATCGTAAACGAGTCCAAATACTCGACGCATCTCAGCTTCGTCAGAATATACGAGAGACTCCGATTCTTTCCGAAGCACTTTTGCGGCCAAAACTATGTCGTTGACGCGCCATCCCGGCTTCGCGCAGGCTTCCGTCATCGAACGACCAATGCTCATTCTCGATCCTGTTCCGGATCCTGTTCTCGATCCTGTTCCTGAATACGTCCTTGAGAATATCGATCCTTCCATTTCATCAATCTTGCAAGTTTCTCCATCTGTTTTAACCGCCGAGGATCCAAGAATTCGTGGCTCCCATTCCCAATAACCAGGTGCACAAGATTTTTCCACCGTTTCTCGCTTTCTGTCATCGTTCTGTGCTTCTTCCTTCTCTTTCGTCTTCTCTAATTCCAAAGACAGCTCAGTCTCGGAAACCCTTTTTCGTCGTAGCAACAACCTCGTTAATTTTCACGATACCGTTTAATCGATCACGATCGTGAACCATTCGATAACCATTACATACTTACACCTTCATTATTTTCAGCCTGGACGTAGATTAATACAAATCATCCCGATTATAACAAGAGACAATGCAGCAATTCGTATCAAAGGAAACGAAAGGAAATCTCGTAAACGGAAGTAGAAAGTAACGTTTCATTGCTATACAAAGGTATGACACCGTGTCGACAAAGATAAAACGGATCTCGGCTATCAACGAAGGCAACTACTCGAAAGTTCAGACGATCACCGATGTCGAGACTTCGAGATTCTACGGTACACACAGCCAAAGCAAAAGAGATTCGAATTACCTGTTGGTCGTGATCTCCTTATCGCATGCTCTTTGCAACTCAACCAATCCGTAGTAAACGCGTTGTCGCCAATCTTCGTTACTCGGCAATATCAATTCCTCAGCTTCCTTGTTTAATTTTTCATCACGAAGTTGTCCTCGGATCGACGTCCACCTTTTGAAAGCAAGTTGCAAAATCTTGACATAGTCTCCAAGTTTGTCACTACCGATTCGATCGGAAACTTCATTATCTCTTTGTGTTTCTGCCATTCTTTGAGATTCGCAATCTCGATTCTCCACCATAATTTCGTTGATTCTTTCCTAAATTCTGAACAATTACGAGAAACTGTAAATCGGTTTTCTATTATCTGGATTGAGCAAGATTACTATGCCCGTGTCGAGAGTATGCGCACATACTCACTATGGTACCGTTGCGCTTGTCCGAACACCGGAGACTGCGAGCTTGCTACTTGCTACCTTCTTCCCTTTCCGAACTCCTAAAGCGACCGAAAGTAGGGTTCTACTTCCAATCTTACGTTCGTCGCAACGTCGCGTGTTCCGGTAACATCTTCGACGAAATCACGATCAACCGTCTGTTCGTGGTCAGCCTAGATCTATCCAACGAGCACGGTAACTCGGGCTCCCGAAGTCGTTGCATTATCTTATGTTACGTGTCTCGTTCGTGCTATACGTCATTTATTCGTACAATTGCATTTTGTAATATGCATATCGTCGACGGGACGGATGCGGCAAAACGTATCGCTAACCGCAGGCGAAATTTAACGCTCGTCCTACCTTGAATCGCTCTTATCGAATAAAATTATCGAACCGCGTTACTATTTTTATAGAAAACTAAAAATGATTGACGATCAACAAGATTACTTAATAAACTGCCTTCGGTGTTTTGGGGGTTATTGACTGCTCATTTTTATGCACAATATTTGACAATTCAAATCATAAATGAACATTAGTGTTGTGGTGGACATAGAACTTATTTAAATCAATCACGCAATAGTTTATATCGTTATTTTACACGATTTTATCGCACCTGGACGTATTTTACTTTACTTAACTTATAACATGAGACTAAAAGATAGGTTTAGAAAGAGTATAACGTTAAATGATATATTTCTTTGTTGCGTCAAATTTTTAGTACAAGAATACAAATTTCCAATGTCAACTTCATGTTTATCGGTATCTCAGATATACTCTTTGGTTAGTATATTAGTAAGCATTTGCAACTATAATGTTAGTCGTTTCTTGATAGCACGTGTAGTCCTTTTGTCGTTGCGATGTTCTCTTATTCAGTTTGGTATTGCTTAATTCAATTCATACCTTTGTACTTGCTGAACAAATTGTACAAGACCCGCAACGTTGATTTTAAATCTAGATTTACAATGTCTGTGAACAAAATGCAATAGCTTTATTCGTGATATGTCCTCGTGAAAAAATATATGAATGTACATACCTTCTGGCCGGGCCTTTGGTTTCGGCAACCCAATATCTTGCATAATATCGAAAGCGAACGAAACATTGTGCACCTTTTGATCATGAGTTTTGGGAGTAAGATGAAAGCTACCGAGGGGCACGAAAAATCCTTCTAGAAGTCCAAGCAAAAGCGTCAGAAAAACTCCATCATGAAACTGTGTATCCAAATCTGTAACTTCCAAATGTACTTTGCTCAAATGTTTATTAGCAAAGTTGATGAGAGACTGAAAGATAGAACAACATTATAAATTGTTTGAAGGGAATACCCGTAATCAATTGTGAATGTACCTTTTTTACGACGGCTAGTTTATCCGGTGCGTGATCGAAAAGCGCATCAAAAGCATCAAGTTCACAACGCATTCCCAAATCATCGTATGTTGATGTAATTTCTTCCCTGATTGTTCTGTGTGTTAATTGGCCATCTTTTTTCCGTACGACAACAACCTGCGCAGCTACCCTTTCCGGTAATCGGACTGGGGCGCGAAATTGTCTAGCCAATCCCACTAAGAGATGTAGAATAGCAACAATGTTTTTCGAGTGTACCGATTCCACACTCCATTTGTAGGGCGGATAACGGCCCAGTACACGATTCGCGCTTGACAAAACAACTGCCAATTTTTGTTTCTGACCTTCCTCAGACTGTGTCACCTCAGGTACATCTAATTTCTCCCCAGTCAATTTCTCTGTAAATTCAATTGAATCACCTCATTTTATAATGTATTCATTCCATATCTAACTTATTCAAACACAATCAAGATGATCGTTTCAAAGTTAAGACTCGAAACATCTGCGTACCTAAAAGCTTCTGTAATACCTGTCCATCATAAAGATCTTCCGCAATATCTTTTACGATAATCCTTTGATCAGCCAGCTCATCGTTGATCCATTCAATCAACACGAATATCAACTCCTTGAGTTTTGAATCCTCCATGGACCTAGGTACCATCATCGAGCGTTCCTCGTTTTCATCTAGCGCATATTCTTCTGGTGGCATCTCAGGATTAGCCGCATATCCCGGCGAATCAATGGCATATTTTCCTTCTTCTTGTACTTCTTGCACTAAAATCAAGTAAAATTTATAAGTTTACAATTTCCATTATTACTACTTTATTAATAAATCGTATTGTAAACGATTCATGCCATATAAGGAGGTTCACTTCTCGCGCATCGAATGAACACAGACCAATGCACAAGGTTATGTAGTGATAGTAAAGAAAACGTGATATTTGCAATACCTTCTTTGATGCGTTTCTTGCGGCCCAATGTTCCAATTTTATCCCAAAAACTTTCTTCCTTTTCATCTTTTTTTGCAGAAATCGGTGGTCGCGGTGATTTAGGACGTGGTGATGCCATAATGCAACTTCAACTGTCAACTACAGTTTACTAGTACAGGAACGTCATCTCTCAAAATACCAACTTTTGACTTCACTGATCCTCTGGTTTGAGGTTTAATGCTTGATCACACATCCACATCTATGTTCAAGATTATCTGGCACCAAGAGTTGTAAACTCTACCAGGTTTACCAAGTGTCACGCCGTCACGCCCACGAATTGCATTGTTTTCTTATACAATACTCCAGAATTGATGTATAATTAGAATATTACTGGCGATTTTATACCTATAATATGTATGTAATTTTATAGAATAAAATCATAGAAACATACGTACATATGTATCCTGTCTATATGTATATATTGTACAAACGTAAACAATGTCCTTAATGCCATCTGTAATAAAATGGTGAAGCTTCTTACATATATATGCATATATATGGTAGTGCATACATATCATAAGAAGCTAAATGTTTAGTATATCACGTACAAAGATTCGAGGTTAAGTAAAAATTAAATTAATCCTCAAAATGATGTCGTTAATGGGAAATTTGGAAAATAATATTGTTCAAAGAGGTTCAAAATTCATAAAACTATCATCATTGTTTTGTACATCGACAAATACTAATACTGTTGGAGGTACTGTAATATTTTCATTCGATTTCTAGCTCGGATAGAATAATCATTTTCTCATGATATACGAAGTTTTATTGTATGATTTATTGTTTATTTTCCATTCCATACATATTTCAATTACGTTATCACATTTTTCTCCTTCTCTGTTATGTTCGCAATTGCTGATATATACATTATAGCTATTTCATTGGATTTATCATTAGTTGTGCTTCTTATTCTCATTGCATTATCGTATGTATCTTTCACAGATTTTCGAGTATTGGAAATAATGCCAAAAAGCGATTCATATTTGAAGAAAAAAGTAATGCAGCACTACCTACCAAAAGGTCCAATGAAGGAGCAAATAATGCCTACTAATCAAAATTGGCAGGCACTTTGGCCCACTGCACGTACATTTCATCCTGCAACCGTACCGCTTCCTATACGACAAGGATATAACCATAGTAGAAACCCACATCCAGATAAATACGCGAATGCGGAACTCATGAAAATTCCAAATTTTTTACATCTTACCCCACCAGCGGTTAAAGCACATTGTGAAGAATTAAAAAAATTTTGCACAGAATGGCCAAAAGGTTTAGAAACAGACGAAGCTTGCAAGAAACATTTTCCAGTTGAAATAATCTCTTCTGATTATTGCTATTCCTCTCCAACAATAAGAGAACCTCTTGCAAGAGTAGTGAGTTTAAGAGTAAAGTTATCCTCCCTACATTTAGATCATCATGCTAAAGATAAATTACTCAGGTTGACAGGAAACAGATACAACCCTGAAACGGACATATTAACGATAGTCGCAGATAGATGTCCAACCAAAAAGCAAAATTTGGATTACGTCAACTATCTTTTAACAGCACTATATCATGTATCCTGGGTAACTTACAGGCTGCTATTACAAAAATTCAATATGTAATGATCTTTTGAAAATTGTGTTGATCATGTCATTGTTTCAGAGAGTTGAACCATGGGAAAGCGAAAAAGTTGAAGCAGACATGGAGTATTATGAATGGGATAAAAGCAAAAGCCGAAATAGTTTAGTGACCATATTTTGTTGGCCAAACCCACCAACAGACTCTAATTACGAAAATATACCGCACGCGACGGAGTACAAAATTGCAGTATCAGAACTAATTAATAACGGAGAAGATCATTTCACGATCAATAAATACAAACAAGCTGTTAAGAATGTGTTAAATCTCAAGTATGAAGAAGATGTAGAATAAACGCCAATAAGTATATTGTAAACTTTCAGTGTAGTTTTCAATTTTCCTGTTACAAAAGACACAGCTATCTAAGAATTCCAAAATAAATACAATTTTATTAGATATTACCACCGCGTTTATTCACATTTCTCTTCAACATGGGTCAAGAAGTACACCGATGTTAACATCATTAATTGAACTAACAAAAGTTCAAAAATTCTCACTTTTTGTCATAACCACTATACATTTAATTCATGAAAATGTTTATTACAATTATTACTACATGTTAGAATTAATGAATTGTTACATAACACTAGAAATGAACATTATCTTCATTCACTTCATGCTCAGTCTTTTAAATCATTTATTAAAATACTGTCAACTGGACGCACTGCGTGAATTATGAAGACTCTTTTATTATAAAAATAGGCATATTACAAAATACAATTCTATTTCTTAAGACAACGTTGCTTAGGCAGTATTAAAAAAGGACTACAAGACAATGCTACACTAATAACTTTTGAACTTATATCGTGATACACATATAAACTTTTTAGCCAGTTCTCTGCATAAGTTATCTACTGGCATAAATATAAATAATTATATACATTTTGCGGTATGGTATCAATTACCTACAACCATCGTACTTGAGCTGAAGATGAAGCTGGAGCGGATCTGTAAGAATATAGAATTTTCAGTTATCAGATAAAACTTCTCTTTGCAAGCTAATGAGAGCTTCTATTTGCTATTACAAGGTCTCAGAGATATTTTGTCCTTGCCAAATATTTATAATGCACATTAGTTTGAAGTTGTACATTTTAGTGTAAAGTAATCTAATTCGTTTAAAGTACTACATTGTATTGAAATTTCTGTACTAGATGTGTTTATGGAATATGAAAAGAACAGTTTTCATACATACTTTTGCTTTCCATTTGGTTTCTGGTACGGATGTGTTGTCATTAACCCACGCCTTTCCTTTCCTCTCATTACTTTGAAGGCTGCTGCATTTGCATTCATATCCAAAATATCTTTCTTAAGTTTTTCCGCTTTCAATTTATTCAATGCAGCAATACTTCTTGCGCTCATCACAGTGTGTGATTTTTGTTCGCGTTTATTTTCTTTGCCTTTGATTACTATTGTATCTGACGTATTTCTGCACTTTGGGGATATCTTCTTTTGTTGCTTTGTTGGTGTCTTGGTACTATCTCCATGATTTTTGTCATCTAGAACCCTTTTACCCACCTTTCCCCGAATGCAGTTACTTCTATTATGTTCTTGTTCAGTATTTCCATTTGTTGTTATTGTACTTTCGTTGGAAATCATATTTGTATTATCTAACAAAGTAATAGTTTCATTATGGGGCCTATCAAAAACATCATCTGTATTGGGACTAGATGCTTGAAAAGTCGTATTTAAAGAATCTTTGGGGCATTTATCTAGATCTTGATCGTCCAACGAATATGTCATGTACATCGGTGCTTCACTTTTGAGAGGATCTACCAAATCCGATGTACTAAGGAGACAAGTCATGCTGTAAAATTGTTCTTCGTGATCAACTATTTCTGAGTCTGACCATTTGATATTTCTCACACCTTCCAACGACTTAATTACTTGTTTAAATTCATCCTGCATTGCATCTGTCATTGCCCCGTTGCTACTCATCGCATTATAATAATTTTGCAATGTTGTACTCAGCATTTTAGTTATTGAATTATTAGATTGCATCTCACATTGTTGAAGATTACTGATCTTTCGTACATGCTCGTACTGCTGTTGCAATCTAGCCTTTTCTATTTCACAGGTTCTTAAATCAATTATATTCCCAAGCTTTTCAAGTTTCTGTGATTTGATTTCAGTTTCTAAAGTTTGTAATTCTGTTTCGCAAGAACATAATTCTTTCCATGTTGCCTCTATTTGTAATCTCAAAGAGTTTCTTTGTCGTTCAAAGTATTGCAAAGACTTATTCACCCGCAATTTACCACTAGCGTTATGTTCTTCAGAACTGGTAGTGTCAATAGTAGCTGTAAGATTATGCAATCTGTCGTCCGCTGCTTTTTTGTACTGAATTCTACAACATAATATTTTATCAGCACTTTCCAAGGACAAGATCTTCTCATTTAAGGCTTTCTTTCTCTGAAGTAGTTGGTTTAATTTGTTTTCCATCTCCGGATCTACTTTTGCTTCTTTAGACGTTGATGACAGATCCACTGAACCATTTTCAAAGGCTAATAGCTTCTGCTTTAGACAACTTATTTCTTTCTTGTGTTCTTCTACCATTTTTATGTATGCGGTTACATGCATTTCGCAAGATATAATATTCTTTTTTATGTGCGTTTTTATTTTTTTTGCTCTGTCTGCATATCGCAAAGTATTATAGGTATCTTCATAACTGAAACTCGAGGGTGCAATGTTAGCTATCATAACTGTCTGGCAATTTCCACCTAAGGAATCTTTCAATAATCGTGTCAGTTTAGAGTCCCTGTAAGTTATGTGTTTAGCACCATCGGCCAAGTTGTTGATACAATTTCCAAGAGCTAATAGAGATTTATTAATGTTTGCACCTTCTTTAAGCCTTGCTCCTTTGCATCCTGTAGCAGAAGCCCTTTCAGATCCAGCCAAATCTATCATTGATAATTTGACTTGCCTTACTTGACCATCTAGTTTGTTAGTAATATTAATGTAAACTTGAAACACAGCATGGCTTCTGCTGCTTTCTTTATTTGCATCAGTAGGATGTTGAGTACGATTTTTATTACCTTTTGCTAAAAGTGATAATAATTCTTCAGCACTGTGAATACTAATTATCTTGAGACCAGCAACTATAATACCGTATCTGCCATCATCTCTTAAATGTAAAGGTCCAGAGTTATGTAAAAGATCTTGTACATTCTCATTATAAACTTCTAAATATGTTACACCTAAATTAAATTCGCGATGTTCACCTCGTTTTTCTATTTGAGAAAATAATTCTGCTACTGTCCTATATGTTATACCAGGATCTTCATTACTACCAAGCATTGTGTGTGTTTTACCAGCACCTGTGGCTCCATAAGCAAACACAGAACAATTATAACCATCCAATAAATTAGCAATTAAATCTTTAGTGCTTCCTTCGAATACGTCGTTATTGGTTGAATTCATGTTGAAGATTTTGTCGAAAATGAACTGTAATTCTTTATTTTGCTTCCTAAGGAAGTCTCTGCCCTTTTGAGCAATTCCATGATAAAAGAATGGATTCTCCTCTTCTTTCGGATCAAAGATTAACATTTTATCGTCAAAAATTTTAACTATGGTTCTACAATTTGCTTGCAGTTCACGCTCATTATGCGGTCGAACTCTTACAATTACCTTAATACTCGTTTGCGATCCAGATTGAGATTGTATGTTTAATGTTGTACTTCCACTCGTGCTCGGTTTTGTTGCCTTTATCGATAGTGGCCTTTTCGTACCCTTTATAACGTTATTCGGCGAAAATGCTTTCGCCAAGTGTTTTTTGTTAAGCATTATTGCAAGCTTCACAAATTCACATTCAATCAATCGCCATTAACCGTTGACGGCAAGACAAGTTTTGAAATTCAAAACACCGTGTGTGTACTGCGATTGTCTCTTTGAAAGCAGGTTGGCCAATCTAAAGGATACATGATACAGTAATCTCACAATTCGAGAACCATATCCGGGGACAATGCAACTCTTAAATGGAGAGAATGCAGTGAATTGCTGTGCTCTGATTGGCTGATGATTTATAGCCGAACAGTGTTCCTCTCACAGTCAGTGATAAAGAGAGATAATAGTAAATGAGCAAGACAGCCGATATCAAAACAACCCATTGAAATGAGCCACTCGGATAACCAACGTAGCTTCTTTCACTTTACTATGCTTGCGATCTTACTCTTTCCCGCATCCGTACGCTGGCGCTTCATCTAAAACACATGGCGCGATATTCATCATGTATTTTTCGTCTCGTAGGAATTCGCGAATTTGTAAATGATACTCAATACACATTGGGACATGTTTTGAATGTATGTGTTTGTAGGCAATATTTCGACAACAGATTGGTAAAAAGAATGAAATTGCATGTACGGTAGAGTGAGAGAAGCTACGTTGTTCATCGATGTTTTCATGCTCTCTTTCTCACTCGCTGTTTTCTCTCTTTTTCTTTGACTGTGAAAACAGCACTATCTCACCAATCAGAGTAAAGAAAATTTCTATATTGACTCTCGCTAACGGATCCAGATGCGGCCTAGAGCTGTGCAGTAGTAGGACTCATTACTGTATACATGTATATATTCAACTATCGTTTTATATTCTTTAATATATTTATTTATGTGTATATAATTTGCAGAGAGAACTGATATCTATCATTGCATTTGGATCTAAGTGTATAATTACAGTTGATTTTAGAGAAGATGTCTATGTATGTCAACATAATTACTGATAATTGCAACTAAATTTATAGTAACTGTAAAGATAGTATCCAAATTTATAATAATAAATAGGTACGTTCAATATGCTAAATTATTAACAATTATCCACCTATAAACAGATTTGTTTTTGAAATAATAAGCGTTTAATATAACCTTCAAGAAAATCAAAATGCACTGTAAGAACAAGAACATGAGAGTGTTTTAGCATAATAGTCTGCAACAACGCAAAGTAGAATGGTTTTGCACAACTTTAGTAATAATCTAATTAGAACTGCCAGTAATGTATGCATTAGGCAGAAAGAGAGAAATGCCAATAGATGTGCTCGAAGATTATACATGGCATTGCCACATCTTACACCACAAGAGGTAGCGTAACATTAATAATTTCACAATATTTAAAATTTAAATAGGTGTATTTCTAATTTCTTATAGGTAACTACTGTTCTACAAACAAATGAGTATACCAAGGAATTTAATGGGCAAAGTTCTATAAAATATTATGACTCTAATCAATTAGCATCTAATAATCCTATGGAAGATGCTCGATTAGAAGCACAATGTTTACTCACTAAAGGTATAAAAATTACATTAAATATTCTAATAGATATATTTTTCATCTTGTATACATATTACAAATACATATATATTCTAGGAATTTTGTTGGGTGTATTCGATGGCCATGGAGGTAGTGCATGTGCACAAGTGGCATCCCAAAGACTTTTTCATTATATATCTGCTTGTTTGTTACCTAGAAAATTACTTAAACAATATTTAAATACAGTCAATTCGAATAATAAGTTGGAACTTCTGCAGACATTTAATAATAGAACTGAGTTTTGTTTTAGAAATAAAGATCTGTATGAAAAAAGTTTCTTGAATTTTGTGAAAGATCTCATAGAAGCAGAATGTACATCAGAGTTTCAAATGGAAACAGCTTTGGAAAGTGCATTTTTGAGATTAGATAATGATTTATCATACGAGGCGTTATTGAACTTAGGTAAAAAAGATTCAGAAGAATTTTTTGAGATTGCAATGAGTGGCGCTGTAGCTGTTGTTGCACATATAGATGGTCCTCATTTGCACGTTGCTGGAGTAGGTGACTGCCGAGCGGTACTTGGGACGCTTTCCGGTATGATTTGCTTTTAATCAAAGTTAATACTGCTACTCAAGAAAATTAAATGTTTAATGTATGATTAAACCGTAGAAGATGATGGCTGGGCTGCAAAGTTAATGACTGTAGAACACAATACTGATAATCGCGCAGAAGTTGAAAGAATTTTATCTGAACATCCGCCAAACGAAAAATCGACTATAATTAAAATGGAACGACTTCTTGGCCAATTAGCGCCTCTCCGTTCTTTAGGTGATTTCCATTACAAATGGAACAAACAAATTTTACAGGAAGTAGTGTCACATATAGGCGAACCCATAATACCACCAAATTATCATACTCCACCGTATTTGACAGCTAGACCAGAAGTTAAATACCATAGGCTAACACCTAGAGATAAGTTTCTTATAATAGCAAGTGATGGTCTTTGGGATTTAATATCACCTTTGGAAAGTGTGCGTTTAGTCGGCGAACATATGAGCGGGAAAGTAACATTAAGTTCACTACGGTTACCCTGCAGAAACATGAAGCTGTCCGATATAAATAAAATGTTATTGCAGCGTAAAGAAGGATTAAAAAAGAAACCTCTTGACAGCAATGCAGCAACACACCTACTAAGGCACGCGCTTGGTGGAACTGACTATGGTATAGATCACGGAAAATTATCACGCTTATTGACGTTATCTAGTCCAGTAGTACGGATATTCCGTGACGATATCACAGTAACTGTTGTTTATATGGATTCTGAGTTTTTGAGGCATTGTCCTCCTTAAAGAGTTTAAGATTTCTTATTATTTTTATACAATATCTTCCACCAAATTCTAACTTGTTTTCAAACGTTACTGGAGATTACCCTTTCGTCATTGTGTACATCTTGTTATTTATTTAATTAACAATAAAAACATTTTACATTGATATAGTGACCTGTTTCATTGCAAACACATACATATGTATATGTATGTTTTCGTATGTATATCTATATATATACATTTATATATATATATATATCACATACTACATGATCGCGCTCACATAATTCAGTTTATATTATCTAAACTGATTACATTTGTAACTGTTGTGTCTTGAACAAATGCGACAGAGAATATTATAAACAACTCGTCCATACGAGAAAATCTATGCAGGATTGAAAATGATAAAATATACAAATTTCTGAACTATAATTGTAAATATCATTCCGAAATGTGTTAAGTCTACATATGATACAGTTAATTTGTTAGGTACAATCATAGCGTTGATTATAAGATTATCTGAAAACACGCATATTTCAATTTCCTCGTCGCATATTCTATTAATTAATATATAGAAAACAATATCATCTGTATTCTCTGATCAAAATCTAACAGTTCTTCATTTTAAAATATATAGTTCATTCAGTGATATCTATACATTGACAAGTAGTATTCATGAACAAGCATGAAACTTTCACAATGATACTATCATTGTGTATTCGATATTAAAAGGAAATAGAACTGAGAAATAGAGAGAAACTGATACACAAGTACTTGTTGAGTTCACGTGGTTTTATATAAATACTGTGTAGTAGTAGTAGCGGTAATAAAACAAGATGTAAGGCAAGCGCGTGTAACTGAAACATATTTTTGGAAGTGTACATTGATTTACAATTTTATAAAAGTCCAAGTATCAACCTTCTTGACCAAAGTCTTGCTTGAATTTCTCTAGTTTGGTCATATCCTCTTCGTTCACGGTAGGTCGAGTAGTATTCAATGATTTCAACATATCTTTCTAAATATGGAAGTTTGTGTGTTACAATGCATATTAAAAAAATTCTCAATATGAACGCAGTTTGTGTTCGTACTTACCATAGTTAGAGGTGGCTCGTACAATTTGTCTCCTTCGACTTCCATCCAACTCATCTCTATAGCAGCTGGATCCCCAGGTGAACAAGGTGTAAGTAAATCGTCTACTATAACCGCAGGATCTTTCGGCGATGGACCTCTTACGCGTTTAAAATGTGTTGCCATTTGGACTTGTCTTACAGGTTCCATTAACGCTTCTCGAACAATAATACTTATGTCGGCACCTGAATATCCATCAGTTGCTGCTGCCAACTTCTTAAAGTCTTCTTCCATCAAGTGATGAGAAGTACTTCCTAGGTGAATCTTAAACATTATAGCCCTAGCCTGTTCATCGGGTAGGGGAATATAAATTCTCTTCTCAAATCTTCTTCTAATCGCTGCATCTAGTACCCATGGTATATTGGTAGCTCCTAGTACCAGTATGCCATCATTATCAGAGCCAACCCCTGATAAATCATTTCTGCTTATATATTGAAAAAATGACATACATATTCTTAAATTAGAAACTAAATTTCTTATTACCTTGCATTTGAACTAAAAATTCGGTTTTTATTCTCCTTGCAGATTCTGATTCATTATCAGAACGTGACGAACAAAGTGAATCGACCTCATCAATAAATATAATGCTAGGTTTGTGCTGTCGAGCTAAGTCGAACAAATTTTTTACAAGCTTTTCAGACTCGCCGAGCCACTTGCTTACCAAATCGGATGATGATACAGCGAAGAATGTTGAATTATTGGCTTCTGTAGCTACTGCTTTTGCCAAGTATGATTTACCAGTACCTGGTGGCTGGAAATGTCTCCAAATTATTTAAAAAATAATTATGTGAAATTATTAAACATTTTTTGCATAAAAAGTTACCCCAAACAATAAGATACCCTTCCAAGGAATACGTTTTCCTGTGAAGAGGTGAGGGAAACGTATTGGCAAAATAACAGCCTCTTTCAAAGCTTCTTTAGCTCCATCTAATCCAGCAACATCATTCCACTTCACATCTGGTTTTTCAATAATTATTGCTCCCTCTAATTTAGTTTGAAGCTTTTTCTTTTCTGGATCACTATCCGTATCGCTGTCTCCACTATCACTCTTTTTGTCATCAGTTTTAGAATTATCCTCATTTGCTTTTATAGGTTTCTTCTTCCCTTTCTTTAGATAAGCCTTTAACTTTTCAGCTCTTTCCAAATATTGTATACACTTTGCTCTAATACTGTCTTTTGCTCTGTCTCCTTGCGCTTCGTCTAGAAGGATTCATAAAATCTTAAATTAATATTGTTTTAAACAAAAATCGACACCAAAGTAATTAAACAGTACTACTACATTTAATAGCGTGTAGAAAAAATTCGACTCCGTGTTCGTACAACCTAAGTGCTTCTTCATAATTTTTTTTGCGATCTTCTTCCGTCGCTTTGGTAACTATATCTATAGCTTTCTATAAAATATAAAGAAGAAACACAAACAACGATGGTTATAGCTGTTAACTTAGTTTATCGTTAAATACAAAAAAGAAAGTAATGAGTGTTGACAGTTCACCTGCAATGTCGGGCTTAGAGCCATTGTATTATTTTAAAAATTATACCTAACCTTTGTCTTGTTCTAAAGACTGAATATTTACAGAATACAATCGTCACGATACGTCGCAACGTCTCGATAAACTAAGGAAAAGACGGCGATCGAGACGGCGATTTACCACATTGATGGATATGTTGTTTCAATTGATTTCTTTTTATGCGTGGATTTCAATGTATCTATCGTTTGATAACCTTCAAAATTCAGTTGTCCAACGTCACCGCTTGACATATCATATTTGTCACTAACAGCTTCAAAGAGTTTTGAATCTGCATCTGCGATGCAGCGTCCTTCCTTGTTTCGCATTAAATAAAGTCTCATTCACAATGTACGTGCGTATCACCCCAAATGATCACAAAACTTGCTGAAATGTTAAGCATGTGTGTGTACATATGTACGTATGGATATCCAGTAATAAGACCTACTGTGATGCCTCACCATAGTACCCCCATACAGGCCCAATAACGCTCAGAAATATAGGGACAGGTACAGAAATTGTTCTTCTCTAATTGGCTAACGATTGACAGTGAGACAGGTTCCACTACAGATTGGATGTGCAGTAAAATGGTGAGGATGTGCACGCCAGTTTAAAGAGTAAAAATTGCGTGCTGGAGTAGGTCTCATCATCAAATACCCAATCTACATGATATTCAAGAATAAATGCATAAGTAATATATGTACTATATATTAGTGACGAAAAGTTAATTTTCATGTATAACATAATTAAGACGAATAAGCATTGAACTTCTATATACATATATTGTAATAATTCATAGTTTCAAACATTCTTTTCCGGTTTTAAATTAATCCTAATCCACAACATTATGCGATCCTTATAATTTCTTCATTTTTCAAATTAATAAATGTATCAAAATATTATATGTATATATATATACATAATTTGGAATATCCATATCGAAAAAGACAGAAATGAAACCTACTACCGCATGCTTTTCTTACTCCCTAAGCTGGCGCGCACATCCCTACTATTTCATTACGCATCCAATCCGCAATGGATCTTGTCGCAATAGTGAATCGTCAGCTAATCAGAGCAAAGAAAATTTCTATGTACAGCCCCGCTAACGAATCAAGCTGCTGGTCTGGAGATGTACAATGGTAAGGACCCATTACTGCAACTAGGAGATAAACAATGAATGTGCGGCTTACGAATGTGAACGCATGTGCAACAGCTACCTGTCTACGAAGCACCGAGTCCGAAGAGATAAAAACCTCGGGGCTACTTAGAGCTACCGATGGATCATTCTCCGTGTTTGTACCTGTTTCTTATTTTTATTTCAACAGTCGAGTTGGCCTAAATCTTCGATCGAAAAGTTCATTTTAGCGCACTAGAATCTGGCGCAATTTTGATAAACACAAAAAAATGCATGCCGCAACCATATGATAGAAACATTAGTTGAAACTAAGAAATTTGGATTATCGTCGTACAATAGTTTTACAATAAGGGTGCCACCGAAGAGAAACATTTAACCTAAGTATGATTTGCCTATTCATCTTTAACCTTTTTATTTTGTTCTTTTGGTATTTACAAGAATCTTGCATAAATATAGGGGTGTGGCTGACCGGTTCGTTCTTTTATTATTCTAGGCTATGTTCCAAGTCCAATTTAGTTCTAAGATTCGTCTAAGGTTAGGATTCGTATGCAGTTCAAAGGATTATTTTTCATTCTTTGGATGTAGTTAATGTCAACATGTTTTTAGTAATATCTTCAATTTTAAGTCCGAAAAGATCCATATTCTAGAGCGTTACGTAGGTACTTAAAATAATGATTTCAGTCCTTTTGTAATTTTTGTTCAATTTATATAATTTTAATTTTACACCTTTGTAGTAGTCCTATGAATGAACGATTCTGAAATTTTTTCAATTAATGCCTTCATAGCCTTTAATTTTGTAAGCATAGCCTAATTTTCTAAAACGATTTTGTTGAATGGATAGTAATATCCTTATTCTTTTCTACATTTTTCTGTCGCTTACAGTGTACAAAAACTAAGAAGAATTAAATTTTTCCTTAAATTTAAGAAAAAAATTATTGTTTCATGCGTCTAGGTAATATAATATATCAGACATAAGCCAGTAATGTCTGTCCCTTCTTCGTCGTCTAATAAAATAACTGACAGTAAATCAGGTGGTATTAGTCCAAGTCCTGCAGAGGGTATCGAAAGTGTGCCAGGGCCTAGTTCCTTAAAACCTATGCATTCTGTTTTACTACAAGATGGAGAGTCTGAAGATTACGGTGAAGACGGCGAGGAGGAAGAAGACGATACCAGTGAGAAAAATAGTGAAGTAAGTTCTATTTTTCAGTTGCCTGTGTTAAAAAATCGAGACAATCGCAGATTAATACTGTCAAGTTAATATCCATGTATAACGATATTAGATTAGTGAAAATGGGATATTCTGTGACACGGAATGCGAACCTGACATTGACAGTACTAACTGTTCGTTGTCTGCATCACAAACACAATCTCTTGCACAAAGGGTACAGAGTCCTATTTTACATACTTGTGTACCACTGGATGTTGTTCAACCTCAAAGAAAACGTAGAAGTGAAACAGAATCAAGTTTACCTTGTAAAAAGCATAGTCCAGAAGATAAATCACATTCGATGTAAGTACTATAGAAATGACAAATTAAAATGTTCTTTTTTCAATAAATTATTGTATACAACGTTTCGTATTTTCAGGATCATTAAAAAATTAGACGACAAAAGTAAGCATATGAGGTGTGTTATTCCAACAAAAGATAATCCACCACCTGAAATGAGTGATTGGCTTCTTCAATTTCAGGTACGAGAAGACCTAGTTAAAGAATTAAATATGTATCTCGTTTTTGAAATAAGTTAAAACCTCATAATATCAATATTAATTGCAGAGGTGGTCAAACGCGGAAAGAATGTTAGCTATAGACGAATTAATTGAAAGATGCGAACCTACGCAAGTGCGGCATATGATGCAAGTGATAGAACCTCAGTTCCAGAGAGATTTCATATCATTACTGCCAAAGGAGTTGGCCTTATCGGTATTAGCTTTCCTAGAGCCGAGAGATCTTTTGCGTGCAGCACAGACGTGTCGTAATTGGCGATTTCTTGCTGACGATAATTTACTGTGGAAAGAAAAATGCAGAGCGGCTGGAATAGAAAATCTAAGAGACTTACCTCCTATGAAACGAAAGAATAGTCGAAATTCTGGTAATACATCGTCACCATGGAAACAGGCTTACATGAGACAGCACAATATTAAAATGAATTGGAGAACAAAACCAATTCGTACACCCAAAGTTTTAAAAGGTCACGATGATCATGTGATTACTTGTCTCCAATTCTCTGGTAATCGCATAGTGAGTGGTTCAGATGACAATACTCTTAAAGTGTGGTCTGCTGTTACAGGCAAGGTAAAATCAATCATATCTTTTCATGTCATGCAATTTTGGTTACTTTTTACTTGTTGTCACATTGTATTCATTTCCTTGCAGTGTTTGAGAACATTAGTAGGGCACACCGGTGGTGTATGGTCCTCTCAAATGGCTGGTACTACTGTGATCAGTGGTAGTACAGATCGTACTTTAAAAGTATGGAATGCTGAAACCGGCCTATGTATTCATACTTTATATGGTCACACGTCTACAGTGAGATGTATGCATTTACACGGTAATAAAGTCGTTAGCGGTAGTAGGGATGCTACATTAAGGGTGTGGCAAGTAGATACCGGCGAATGTTTACACGTGCTCGTTGGACATTTGGCAGCTGTTAGATGTGTGCAATACGATGGAAAGTTGGTAGTCAGTGGAGCTTACGATTATGTGGTTAAAGTTTGGAATCCGGAACGCGAGGAGTGCCTTCATACTCTACAAGGACATACAAATCGTGTTTATTCCCTCCAAGTAAGCAACATTACATGAGTAACAATGCGTTTAACAATTCTTGTTACAACGTTTTATAAGGGTTTTCAAAGAAAAGGTTTATAGATTGACAGAGATTGTTATATTTGTTCCACATTCTACATGATTTATTTTTTTTATGCCAGTTTGACGGTGTACACGTTGTTAGCGGTTCTCTGGATACAAGCATAAGAGTATGGGAAGTTGAAACTGGTGCATGTAGGCATACGTTAATGGGACATCAATCGCTCACATCAGGAATGGAATTACGTAATAATATTTTGGTGTCTGGAAACGCGGACTCAACAGTGAAAGTTTGGGATATTGTTAGTGGACATTGTCTTCAAACACTTTCTGGGCCAAACAAGCATCAGTCTGCTGTCACTTGTCTCCAATTTAACAGTCACTTTGTGATTACTTCATCCGACGATGGCACGGTCAAATTATGGGACGTTAAAACTGGTTCGTTTTCACTTTATTGAAAAATTTGACTGTACTGTTTTATTGTTCTTATGAATACTCTAGAATTTATTTCATCTTTTCAGGCGATTTTATAAGAAATTTGGTAGCACTGGAAAGCGGTGGAAGTGGTGGTGTTGTGTGGAGAATACGTGCAAGTGATACAAAACTGGTGTGTGCAGTGGGTAGTCGTAATGGCACAGAGGAGACCAAACTTCTTGTACTCGACTTTGATGTAGAGGTAAAATAGTGCACTTCTTTGGAGATGAAACTGCCCTCCTCTATGACTTCTGTACATACTCTGATTAGGTAGCGCAAACAATCTCTTGTACAATGATTCATGTATTACGTGGCGTGATTGTGATAAGAATGTATGTCGATAACCTGAAGGGAGATCAGAAAAAGTCAGGCGTGATTCTATAGTTGCTGTAAATGATCTCCGAAGTGGTAGACCGTTCAAACCGATGGCATTAATTATATTAATTATGGAGTGTATTAATCATGGTGTACAAATATGAAATATGAAATTTCAAAGACTTAACAAATTATGAAGAACGAGGAGCTTATCAGTGTACTATTGTATTATTGCTGTTATGAAATCTAAAGGAAATCGCTAGTAATTTAAATGAAATCAGCCCACGTTAAACATTACAATTAAATAACGATTTGTACGGGCGTTTAGGAAAGTATTTTTAAACTACAAAAAGAAAGATTTCTTACCGTATTTGCCAAGCTTGTAGATCAAGAAAATATTGCTTAAAGAATCTCAAATTTTCAAAACTAAATGGAAAGTTCCAATGAAAGATAAAACAAAAATCACAGAAAAAGCAAAAGATTCAAATAAAATTATGAATTTGGATAAATATAATAATAACAGTAAAATAAATGACCAAGTTGGTACATATTTTTTTAGTTATATTGATTACTGTGAGAATTATAAATGTATCTAATGTTTTTGATTTAAAGACTCTTTTTATGAGAATCATTGCAATTTCTAATATTTCATTTGTATCAGTGTTATCTTGCATTAGAACTTATAACATTTTTTTATTTTATTCGTTGTTCGAAATATTAATCGTATTACTAGCAACGAATTTGCGAAATAATTTTATATAGGGAACAACATTCAATGTTATTCGACTTTGTAAAATTTGCAAATTGTACCACGATCGTTTCTTATCAATTGACACATATCTACATGTATTAAAATTGTAGTGCATTTCCTATGGTTAAGTTATTGTTGATTACAAGTAACCATATGAAAATATTTACAAATTTTCGAATACCTTAAAATTTCAAATTCTGTTTTCTTGAGATATGATTACTGATTTTTTTAATTATTTAATAGTATAAATACTTGTCCGAGAATTAATGAATACTGTTTACTATTTTCGTATCTTTATACATGTAGATATTGTTTCCACGTTTATGTAAAGATAATTGAAAGGTTGTAGTACAATATGTAGCAGTGTTTTGTTCGTCACAAATATTTTTCAGACGTTCAATTATTTTCTGCACATGAAGCATTAGAAATTTATTTGGCAGTCAATCGAACAACCAGAATTATTCCGTGATAGTAATTTAATTGGATTATCGAAGCGTTAATATTTAAATAAAGTATATTAATTTGGACAGTAGTAACGACGATTAGTCTGATTTTGCTATGGACAATAATAAGAATTGCAGACTTTCCTGTGCAATATACACGAATAATTGAGTAAATTATTATCGGTTAATATACAAGAACAGCAAGTACAAATACTAAAATTCTTTGAGGTACCATAGGATTACGCATAAAATTTTTCATTCAAGATTTACTGTCATAAAAATTAAATATATTTTACAAAAATGATATTTTATTCGCTGGTAAACAAATCGAATGTGTACATATTGTCTGTAATCGAAAATCGTGTAAATGCAATTTTTATTATTGAACTTAGGATATTCAAAGAATCGTGTTTTATTTGTATATTGCTCAATAGTTTATATTTGTAATGATGTGTTATTTGTTGTATCATTTTTTATAAGAAATAGAAAATGTTGCTGCATTTTAAATTTTGTTATCTCTCGTTTTTTTAATCATTTTGACAATTCTAAGCGGTATTAGATACTTCGATTTTTCACAGAAAAATCATGTTTCAACGACAATAACAAATGTACATTCTGAACATGGAACGTGTAAAAACTGATTCTTTTCCTGTATATACTCCTTTTGAACTGTGTAGAGGCCACCACATCTACATCGATAGACAAATATGTCTTGTTCATTATCTACCATTTCCAGTTTATTAACTAATATTCTTGCGTATACCGGGGTATTTTCCGAATCTAGCTCAATTTGTTTTCGCACAGCGTCGTATTCTCTTCTTGATTTTGAATCACACAATACATTCCAAGCTTCCTTGATACGCTGAAACTTTATTCCGTCAGGTTCCAATAGATTTTTGTCGGGATGATATTTTAAAGCTAACGCATGATATGCACGTTTTATGTCTTCGGCGGTAGATTCCTTCGTACAGCCAAGTATATCGTAATAATCTATCGAATTCGCAGCGTACATGTTCTCTCTTTATATCAATGACGTCGTAATTATGGAATATGTATTTGCAAATTTACTTGGTGCACATAAACCAAGGGAAATATTTGGCAAACCTAAGAAACGTTAAACGCATTACGTATCACACCCATGGTATCTTCGTGTATCATTTCATACACCTGAGATTATAAACATGTGCACAATCGTGCATGCGAGGTTAAAGAACGCCAAATGTTTAGCAGTACAAAATGTGTTTCACAATAGAAGAGAATTAGGATACATATTGTTTTTAGGTTTGTATTCGCAACGATATTTGTATCAGTATCGGCAAGGATTTACATAACCAAACACAATTAAAATAAACGTGTTTATGTTTTTTTTTCGTGAAAATAAGTTATCAACGACTGACTACTATAGTACATATTTAGCCCTCTGCTGGTAAGTCTAGGAAACCTAATGGTAAAGATTCGAATACGAATCGATCGTCTCCTTCATTTTGTTGACGATAAAAAAAGCTACAAATGAAATTGCACAATATAATTACGAAAACATTGAAAATTTGATTTGATTATGATACGAAGAGTGTAATAAGAACAGCAATAAATTTCTATTCGAAAATAGAATAAAATAGAATGTACACATATGTTAATATAAAGATACATGCTGCTACTTCTGTACATTTACTTGTGTCGATAATAAATTTACATCAAACACTTTTCATTAGGTTTACTCAAGCTGAAATACACAAATACGTTCAACCATGAAACATATTTAATTGTTAATATAAAAAGAACGATGCGTTGTCGATACGCTCAAGTTTCAGACCTATCTACCGAATGTTGAACTTTGTATGAGATAAGTATAAATGTAGCTAATCTACATTTGTATATAGTTAATAACTTGACACATGTACACGTCGATATATGCAATATCGTAATAACGCAAAAATAATAATTACCAAACAATTTAAAATGTTTCGTCCAGGCTAATATTGTTTACAGAATATTCGAATTATATTAAACAAAAAACATCGTCAAGAAATTGCAGGTAACCGTTCGATCGACTTAAAGTCGTCGCAAAAGTCAAATCGATACGGACTAGCGGAAACTGTTCCGGTTTTGTTATTTTATTCAAGGATCAACAGTCTTCCATGCAAGATTGAGAAATTTTTTTGTTGAACGACTAGTTCCCAAATGAATGACTCATAATTGAATTTACAGATTTTACTAACAAACTTTTGGCAGGCCAACTGCATTTTAAAACAAATTTCCGCTAAAAAGAGTATCAGAAGATGAAATTCGCAGAAAAGGAGACGTCGTGACTCGATCACAAAATATTAAAAAATTCCTTATTGAATCGATTGATTGGTTTCAATGACTACGGTAAACGTTGAAACCTGAAAACTGCCATCGTCTTTCCATATTGGCTCCAATTCCAAATAAATCTTGTTTAAAGACTTGTGGAAATCGTTGCATTAGCGCTTCCACTTCATTCGGTTTAATTCCAGGTTCCATTTTTTGTAGATAGGACCATAGATAATCTACACTCGCACCGAACGGATGAATATGCAAAAACGTCGCTATTAATCCTGAAATCCCAAGGTGAGACAGGTCTCGGTTTTACAGAAATTTAAAGTAAAAATTTGAAGAATGGATCAAAAATTAAAAATGTTTGAAAAGTA
Organism: Augochlora pura; assembly: GCF_028453695.1. Taxonomy (NCBI): domain Eukaryota; kingdom Metazoa; phylum Arthropoda; class Insecta; order Hymenoptera; family Halictidae; genus Augochlora; species Augochlora pura. The sequence continues at coordinate 11,375,992 of NC_135778.1, forward strand.
CCTATAAGCTTAGCATCCTTTTGGGTAATTTGAACCGAACTAGATGTTAAAGTCAATTGTTTCGGAGTTCGGGGTTCCTCATTTATGTCGTCGTCTTTATCCAACGTAATAATTTCGCTTTCTCTGGGTTCTTCCTTTTTAGTGGCATTCAATTTCACGGTCAGATCTTTGATCTTTTGATCATCTTGCGCTTGCTGTTTTCTTGATTGCATCAATTGCTCTTGCATTCCTTTTAAAGTTTGTTGTAACATTTTCATTTGTTTTTCCTTGGCATCAATGTCGCTTTTTGTCTCAGATTTTAGTAAATCAACCTATAAAACATAATTCTGTATTTGTTTGCATTGATCCATTGGAGTGGAGACTGCCGTGCAGCGATTCAAATGAACAAGCATTGTCACCTCGTTTTTGTAGGCTTCCAATTGACATCGAAGGCTATCGTTTTCTTCCTTGAGTGCTTGCAGTCTTTCAGAATCGTCGTGAACGTCCGATTGATTCCTCGATTTCTTGCGTTGCGGCTCTTCCTCGGAATCAGATACTTCCATTTCTCCTTCGCCCTCCATCAAACTCTCTTCCAGTTGAACCGCTTTGATTTCCTGCCATCGTAAGAATCAGTCATCAAATTAATTTCAGTTCAAATCGTTCGAAGAAGATAACACCAAAAACATGCCATATATATAAATATATATATGTATATGTATATATATGTATGTGTTTTTTGCGGTATCGATTCGTCTCGCTGAATCTCTGATTTTCGAAATTGAATTGGTAGCACGAGGTTTTCAGTATTTTGAAACACGACAAGGGGTTGGATCCCGATACAGGTTTCCAGCGTGAAGAATTCGCGGTCAAGGTGCCGGTAGTCGGGTAATCGAGTAATTGGGTAATCGGATAATCGGGTGGTGGAGTCGTACCCGTTGACAAAGAACGCGCGCTTACCTGTCTGAACCACCATGTCGTACAGATAGAACTTAAATCTTATACAGAAGTGCATTGTTATCCTAAAATGGGACTGTAATGCAATTCTTTCGACCGATCCGATGTTTTAGAGATAATTAACATAACGTATTAAAAACATACGTGTGCGATTTTATGTACCGAAAAGCTGTGAGTTCACCATTCTTCTCAAATACTATGAGAAATATATTTCGTTGAACAAAAAAAGTGAAAGATAGGAAGGAAAAAGAAAGAAAGAAAGAAAGAAAGAAAGAGGAGTAACGAGCGTGAGAATAAAAAATTTGGTGTGTCCTAGAAAGTTGTTGAAACTTTTGTGTGCGTTGTTTCAAGAACAATAGTATCCTGAGAATGTCTTCCGATGCAGAAAGGAAGAGAGGTGTACCCTGCATTTGTTCCGCGGTTTTGCAGCAAACATCCGACATCCGTGATCCATGAAATCGAATTGTTGCTGATCTTACAAGTATTTGGATCAGTAATTGGTTGGTTCGATTACCTGTTCGCTCCAGTCAATTGTACCCGTTCGACATAAGCGGGACTAGTGGAAGGAACTCTACCCGTCCGTTACCTTTTTACATTCCGATAATCCGAAAATGTTTACAAGACCGATCATACAGAGAAAGCGTGTGTGTCTGACCAGATTTGAAAAGCCGTTGTCAACACGTTCGCTCAAACGTACTTACCTTCGTCTTGGAAAAATAAAAGAATTTGCAAAACGCGCGATCATCCTGTTTAGGCTGATCGCGTGAATGCAAAAAAAAGCTTTGTCTCTCTTTGCGACTGGTTGATAAGACTTTGCCCGTGATCGATTACAGATCTCAGTTGCCGTCTAATTGTAAAGAAAGTAACGTGAGTTGGTCACGCTGCTGGCGTGAAAATGCAAATACATACCGAGGATTGTTTCTTCCACATTTCGATGTTCTTCCGCTGAGCCTTTGTGAAGTGATCCCAGACCTTCTTGTGGCTGGCCGCAGTAAACACGCGTTCAATCTGACTGACTGTTGATGACATGGTCGCATGTTGCATACAAAAACACAACAAATCTTCTGTTGTATACCCTGCTTGAAACTCTACGTTCGTTTTGGTCTAATATGTTACACTCGTTATAGCAATCTATACTTGACTTTGTTAAAGAACTCTCTGATTGTCCTCTCTATCCTCCCTCTATTCTATTGTCCACATATATTTGCATCGTATACATTCCACACAGAACAGATCTCGACATTAGTCTGGAACCCCTATTGCTATCGTATCATCAATATCATTGATATCGTTGATATTATTATGGTATTTGAATGAAATCAACTAGAAATCGTGCTATATACAACTCTACAAACTGTTGCCATTTAATTACTTGCACCTGTATGATACAAGAGACATGTAATATATCGAAACATTCGAACCGATTTCATTATACCGAAGATCCCTTTTGAGTTGTTCCGATTCGGCATCCAATCAGCCAAACTTTTCAACATGTCACAATCACTGGCTATTTCCCTTGGGAAAAATACGCGCAATGTTTATACGCCTAACAACTTACAACATGTAGAGTCTTCCAACGTAAACGTTAAGACGATCTTGAGCTACGATTCCTGTGACGAGATTAAATGAACAGAAAAACAAGAGATATCTTTCGCGGTATTCTGAATAGTGCATAATCGCATAATTCCTTTATTACGCCTGTGCGGGAATGGTAGCACAATATCGTCTCTGTGACAAATGTTTAGCCCATCACCATTAATCCTTAGCATTGCAAGCATGCAACTCTTAGATACACTAAGTCTCTAGAAAATTAAATCTCGTGATAGATTTGTGCTTCTGCTGTCTTTTTCGTTCGACGCTTCGTTCACCGTTAGCGCCTAGATGTACTCGTATAGTAACCGACAGTAGTAGACAGGATTTCTTCACCCACCTTAGATTTTCTCCTACTATCTTTGGTTCGATCCTTCTACCGAGATGTCCTGATTGTGCATTCACCGACCATTCTCGTCACGTAATCAATTTCTTACGGTAAAATACAATACAATACAATATGATACGATAAGATACTATACGATACGGTACACCTGATGTTGGAACTCAACGAGGATGAAATAAGCAATTTTTCAATAGATTCGTATTAATTATCGATCCGATTTTCTATCGAACAAGCTTTTTCACTGTAATATGCATTAATACGCATTTCATATTCAATATTAAATTAAACATTTTATCCAATTTTATCTTCTAGCCTCTGAATTTTCTTTAAATGTCAAGATCTTTAATATCAGAAACAACGTACCTTTCGTACCTACTATAACACGAAATACTGCAGTCGTTATAGTACATTTTGTCTCAGAATTTTTACCAATGATGGAAGAAGAAGAAGAAAAAGAAGAAGAAGAGAAGTAGAGTACTCGGTTTTGTTAACACAAGACAAGACGCGCGATATTCTGAAGTAATTGCATTTGCCTGCTTGTCACAGGACTTGTCCTTACTTTATGGCAAAAAAAAACTTACCAGACAAAGCAATATGTATGTGGATTTGCTCTTGTGTACACAAAAGATGTACAATGGTACAGAGCTGTGATGTAACAAAAGAATCATAAATTGTATAAACGTACATTGTATTAGGAGTCCTTGCATCCTGCCCTTCATTAATTCTTTCGCCTTCTGCAGTTCCTCTTCGTACGCAACCTTTTCCGTAAGTAATCGTCGAACGTGAGAATTTGTCGACTGAATCATCGAATAAAACGTGTTGGCGTTGCGCTTAGTACAATCCCCGCGTTCGAGCCACGTCACGACAACCTGAACCAATTAAAATCATACGTACACGAATTAGCAATTAATTTATTCGCGTCATATATCATTACATAGCACTGCAGTAGTAACATTTTTTTTTTGTTACTTACTTGTACCGCTTTCATAAATGTATCGTCTTGTTTGATTTTTTCGCAAATGTTCGACGCCTCGTGGTCCGTGTAATGTACAACCGGAGGTGGACTAGACGGAGCTCGTTGCCTTTCCTGCTCGACTCTTTCTCTATGTCGTTGTTCTCTTTGTAGTTGACGTTGTCTGCATTCCCATTCGTATTGATCGTCTCTAGCCTACATTTATTGAAATTTTGATAGTATATTACTATAATATTATACAATTAAGCAATCGGAAAAACATAGAATGCGTGTGCGGAATGCTGACCTGAGCGAAGTCTACGTGAAGCCTCCCTGTATTCATGGAATCACCGCTAGATCCTATTCTAACTCTGTACCCGGACAAGTAGATAGCCGCATCGACGCTGCTTTCAAGTACAAAACGAATGTGACAAAAATTTTTCTTCGAAAGACGCAATGTCGTTATCTCTCCGCACCTTTCGAATATTTCTTGAATGATCGTTTCTGTAATATTTTCTGGCAAACCTGGAACCAATTCAAGCATTTTGAAAAAATAGGATCTTTTTACACTTCAATACGGTGCACAATGTACAAAGATATCATTGTACATAATGACAAAGAAATAAAGAAGAAATACCTCCCACAAAAATTGTTCTGCACCCTGGAGGCCTTTCTCTGGTCGTTGGCGGCGGTGCATTTGGATTCGGTGGGAACAGAGTACAACTTTTACAATGTATGATTTCTTTGGTACCTTGTGTTGCCGTCGGTGGTGGTGGTAGAGCACCGGTCATTATTTGAGCAGCATCGCTCATTATTTGTTCTGGTCCTAATATCTGTGCTCCAATCATACTACCATCGTGCGACATCATTCCCATACTCATAGGACCATAACTATGCGTGTGACCCATGTGCGGACCAAGGGTCATTTCGCTCATCATAGGTCCCATTGGTCCCATAGGACCCATACCCATTACAGAATATCCTACACCCATTCCCCAAACTCCCGTAGCTTGTTCCATTTGAGCACCTATATTCGAGGTTCCACTGGTATTTGATGATGGAGGAAGTTCATTACCGTTTGAATTATTATTATGACTACTATTGTTACTCGTCGAGGATTTTATACCACCTCGTTCTTCTGGTCTTCGTTCCTCTCTTCTATCCCTATCATTTCTTTCTTCTCTTCTTTCCCGATCTCTTTCCCTTCTGTCACTTCTTTCGCTTCTAGATCTATGATTATTGATCATGCAAAAGTAAATAAAATGCACATGTAATATTATGATAGACTATTGTAGTAGAGGAAAGAAGGAAGTAAAGAAGAAAACCTTCTATTATCTCGATTATCTCTAGCCTCCCTGTTCTCTCTTTCTCGTCTAATATCATTCTTTTCAGTTCTTTTATCGTTATTGTCATCTGAAGACTCTCTGGCAAGCGGAGGTTGATTTTTATTTGTGCTAAATTCTAAAGGTGAATCATTCATTCCAGGCAGTGGCATCGGCGGTGGTAGCGGAGGAAATCCTTGACTAGCTAATTCCATAAAACTTTGTGGTCCTGCGATCGGAGCAAGGGGCCCCATAGGTCCCATACCTAGAAATAAATGATTTTTCTAAATGATGTTAATCGCTTACTCGACAAAGTGACTGTAATCCTTCAATGATATAACAAATTATGTGAAAAACGGAATAACGGCATAGATGAACGATTATACGTACCCATTGGTGGCATAGCAGCCGTTGGTACACCCGGAAAATTATACGCCATCTTTACTGAATTGTTTTACCTTCGGCAACTACGCCTCCAGTTACAATTACAAATGACAAGAAAATAAGAGAAATGAATTTATTTGTTAAGAATCCTAGATCATATCAGTAGTGCAAACTTTGCCTCCAATATGGCAGAACAACGAACGTAACCTCTTAAATTTTGAATCTTGCAGTCGATTCATTTCTTCAAAATCCTCGATATCAATTAATCTTCGATTATGAAAGACAACGAATTTCTTAAAATTACTGGCACGAACGTAATTTTAGTACCTTACAAGGAAAAACATGTTAAAAGGCTGGTATCGTTAGACCACTGGTCGATTATTGACAATGTTTTACCCTAAAACAATTTCCGCCATTTTTAAATTGTCTGTCACTCTTGCTCATAGCAGAATGTACATTCAACTTGCCAGATTCTTTATTTTCATTATGGATTATTGAATTACTTCATTATTATTTTTTCAGATATCACGAATGGATGAAATCACCAGAATTACAGTATTTCACTGGTTCAGAGGCATTGACGTTGGAAGAAGAATTTTCTATGCAACAACGATGGTGTCAAGATCAAGACAGTAAGAGTAATCGTTTGTTTCTATACTATCTATATCATAACATTTGTACTAATTATTTATGTTTATTTGTTACAGAATGCACTTTTATTGTTTTAGAAAAGTCAATTTATTCCACAACTTCCGACGAAATAGGTATATAAAATGTTTTTAGCTTATTTATTTTTCATGTCTCTGTCTTTACTGATTAATGATACCTATCAATTTCAGAAGCTATGATCGGTGACACAAATTTATTTTTCAATGATCCGGATCATTCAAATACCGCTGAAGCTGAAATTATGATAGCAAATATCGCATATAGAAATAAAAGAAGAGGTTGGGAAGCAATGATTTTAATGCTACTATATGGTTTGTACTTTATTTCTCTTTATTTTTATTATTCTTGCATGTAAAAAATCTTGTTCAATTACAGGGATTGACAAGCTAAATGTAACCAGATACAGAGCAAAGATTAAACTTGATAATGATAGAAGTATAAGGATGTTCACAAAATTACAGTTTCGAGAAGTAATATCAAAATAAAAAATCTTGTTTTACTTTAATTTATTGTTATAATTTAAATCTATTTCTAGGTAGAGAAAAACCAGGTTTTCCAGGAAAGCACCCTTGAGAAAGTTGTAAGTCAGGAATGGAGAGGGTGGTTATATTCTGAAATTAAGGAAGCAATTCATTACGATACTTACAATGGAAACTAATTGCCTTGTTTGTAATGTTATATGTTTTTTAAGAGAGTCAATATTAAAAATGGACTTGTTTCAGATTGTCTTTTTTCTTTTTCTATGCCATTAACACCACAAAATATTTTACACAATGCAACTTTGTCATCAATATAGAATACACACTACTTCACAGTAGAAAATAATTCTCTGCATGAGATATCAATTGATATAATGGAGACGTGATTGGTTTTGATTAGATCTAAGCGTCCATGGCCGATTACGTGTTATGTCGCGCTTACATCTTCCTCGGATCAGTATTTCTAATGTACCGATACTTTTCGGTTCATTCAATTAAACGGAGATACGTTTTAGAGTCAATTAAAAATATTTATTGTTCGGTTTATTGAAACCACGAAGAAAGGTGATTGTAAACTAGACAATATTGTCGTTTCTTAGTGCCGAACGAAGTATTCATTTAAGCAAACGTAAAAGTAAATGGAAAGTTATATTAATTTTGAAATAAAAAACAATGTGATATGTGCGGTATCGTAAATAATCCTAAACTGTTTCATAATAAAACGACACGTGTTTCATTATTAATTGTTGTTTAAAAAACATAGCAGAAAGTAGTGTCATAAAATAACTTCTTCAATGATAGAAAAATTTTTCAAACATTTAATGTAAAGCGATCACATTTAACGTAATAAATCATTGATAAGATAGGTCTTGGACAATTGTGTTACGATTCTTCGTAATTTGTTGTTGATACTTAAGATAGATGCGTGCACGTGTTTAATATTTTGAAAAGCTCTTTATTTCTTTTTAATTCTTCAATATTTTGAGTAACATGTATAAAGTAGGGGTAAGTGTGTGAGTATTCACATGGTTTCAATATTTTTTTAAGTCTCAAAAACGTTTTTTGCAGTATCCGCCAAAATTTGTCGCATTGCGGAATTCTCTCCCTCTCTTTTGTTCTCTTTTATTTTCTTTAGGTGTACGGAATACTGATTATCATTTACCCCAATTAAAAATTTTCATTTAAAAGCAAGCATTTACGTGCAATCGCTGCACGTGTGTCAAGTATAAAATTTGATTAGAATTTTTTTATTTATCTATTACGTCGTTCAAATGTTCCTCGTTGCGGCCACCGATAATAAGCGAAACTACTTCGTGGAAGATTTTTGTCGTCCACATGCCATGATAACGCTACATCGTTGATTTGGATGACACATCATTAATTTTCATTCCAGCAAACACGGAAACAAAATAATTCAGAAGAAACTATCATTGTGTAAATATATTAGATAATGGCAGTATCAAAAATACTGAGAGAGTTGAAAACTTGTGCGCAGAAGAGACCGTTACTCGTCAACTCGGTGATATACGGATCTTTTTATACCGGCGCCGAATTCGCGCAACAAACTTACAATAAAGTGTTCAAGGTAATTTGATCACAAATTACGGTAAAGCTACAAAATTAAAAATTTTCAGAATTTTGAATTGTAAGCATGTAGCATTTAGCGCGTAAATGTTTCATTTTCGAAGATGTATGGTAAAGACTCTCTTATCCAAAGGTTTATTTCTGTAATATCCTAATATCAAAACATACCATTATCTAAAAATTTAATTCAAGTTCTCTACTAAACGGTAATGTGTCTAAACAATATATATATATAATATATAATAATAATAATAATATATATATATAATAATAATAATATATATATATAATAATAATAATATATATACGTATACATGTTTAGATAGCAGAATATTGTAAAAATAAATATTCAAATAAGATATTGTACATGTATATTAGTTTGTTTTTTCTAAAAATATTATGTATTAGATATATAGATCTTTTGTATATAAATATACATGAATTTCGTTCGTAGTTATAATTAAAGAATTATCGCGGTTCTAGTTTCCGGTAGCGACCCCGGTATCGAAAAGAATAGAAGAATCTAACACGTCCGATGCTCAAATGCAAACTGTTCCTTGGTCAGAAACATCCAAAGAACCATTGATTTTATCAGACGATGATAAGAAGACGTGGTCAAGAAATTACAATGATAATTACAATTGGCCACAACTTAGACGATATGCTATCTACGGTTGCTTCATAGCTGGACCGGTGCTCCATGGATGGTATCTTCGTCGAGATAATCTCATTCTATATACATATTCCGTATACATTTTTTGCCATATAATGTTATCGCTTCATTAATTATGTTTTGCTTTTGTGCCTGTTTCATCGTTATCATCCATCCTGATTTTTATAATATCAAATGCACGTGTATATAAATATTATCAATTAATTTTCTGTTAGTCTTACTTCGAAGGCGAGAACGCAGAAGTACATATGAGTCGAACTAACTTTTGCTGTAATATCAGTTTATTATTCAATTAATGCTTCTTTCAGTTTATTATAGCTATCAATGTCAGATATACTACAACGAGTACCGGTACACTCTGGAAGATGATCGCATGAGAAATGCAAATTGCATTCGCCAAGTGAGCAAGTCAAGTTTCTCACAATGTATTATATTGCATTATCTTGTATCGTATCGCATGTATAGCTTTTGTCATTTATAATGCTTTAAAATTCTTGTGTGAATTGTTACCTCCAATCGACAAATTACATTGCAATTAACAAAAAAGGAAGATGATAGACTTGTACTTTCACGAATTTATACGATAGGTCGGACTCAAAAGTGTCCATTTCATTTGTTAGAATCTTCAACAAGGTTTATAGGTATCTCAACAATCGATACGATTTTTACTTTAGGTACAAATGGTTGGACACGTTTTACAAAGGCAAAACAATGAAAATTGTTCTTTTGAAACTTCTTGCTGATCAATTTATACTTACTCCACCATTGATTATAGTATTTTTCATAAGTATGTATTTTATTTGCAATCATTTTGTACGTATGTTGTCTATTTCACAACCAAACTTCAATATCTACAAATATTTCAGGTATGAGTTTAATGGAGAATAAAGCCGACATTTTAAACGAATGTAACGCCAAATTTCTACAAACGTTCAAGGTATTCCAAAGTTCGTATCTTACGGCTTAACGAGTTCATCATTAATTGTTATTATTCTTTTCAGACTTCTTGCATGTACTGGTTACCAGTACAATTCTTCAACTTTTCATTAGTGCCATCAACATTACGAGTGTCTTTCGTTAGTGTTGCAGCCTTCCTTTGGGTTAATATACTTTGCTATGTAAAAAGAATGCCTTTATCTGATTGTAATCAGAACACCGAGACGACGTTTTCTTAACATTTTGTATTGGACTGTCTAGAATGTTAAACCGACCTCGTGATTTGCAAATGCACAAAAAATGAATCATTGAAAATTAAGTACAACAATTAACATATCATATTATATATATTATCCTTCTAATTAATCTAAGTGGCAGGTCTTAATCATGCTTCGCCTAAAATAAATTAACAAATTTCGCAAAGAACAAAATTGTTTGTAGTAAAATTCATAATATTATATTTTATGATAATATTACTATAATGTTCTTGCACTTTACAGTCTCAGGTGAAATACATACTGCATAACGAAGCAAATTCTGAATAACATTTTGGTTTTTACTATAAATAATCAATTTCTTATCAATCTATGTACGATATTATATTAGCATGATTGTGTAATCGTATAACGTGTAGGATGAAGGAACACTGTTCTTACAATAGCTTTTGTAGCGAATTTTCTCTTAACCATGCCTTCTTAAATTATAAAAAATAGTGTATTAGTCTATTGTATGCATATGTATATGTATACATATCTATTTTTTGAACATTTTTTTGTGTATGGTAATACCTCCAAAATACATACATAAAAAATAATAACGAATTAAAAGTTATTATTACACAGTTGTGAAGAACGTTGCATTAAAGTTTTCAAAGTGATATTGTTATTATTGTATTTCAAGTATATTATAGATGAATAATCGGTTTTATTTAAAATATTGACTTTCATCTGTGAAACGATTAAGATATTTTTATTTGTTACATACATATGTAATATATTCATAATGCACATATATGTAGAGTGTATTAGTCTCTTCATTTAATGCAGTCTTTTGGATGTTTCATATTGCAGAATAATTGAATTATTATCATCATCACCATCATCATTATATTATTATTAATGTAATTAGTGTTACTATTATTACTCTTATTAGAAATATTATACATTTACATTACTTTTATAAGAAATGTAACTTTTATTCGGGAAAATAAAAAATTCGATATATCTTACATATAAGTAATGAATATTGTCCACAAAATATTAGAACAGATGAATCTCGTAATATACGCATATCTACAGCAATACAATGTTTAGAATCAAATTCGACTTAAATTCAACGGAGTTTCTATTTCCCTTGCTGTCTCATGTTAAAATCCACTACTAGGCCATAAAAATGTGTTATTTCTATAAAACAAATATCATTACAGTAAATTCTTTCAAATTGTCCTTCATTTTGTAAACAAAAATGAAGAATTTGGGAAGAGGAGTTTTATAGTTGCAGTTATCAACAACTATAAAAACGAATTGCAATGCTCGAATAACCGTATCTTATTTTTCCGAACTGTCCTTTTCTATTTACAAGCCATGTGACAATTGGAGATAATTTACTGTCTTCGTAATTTTTCGTATATTTTGTAAATTTAAATAAAGTAAACATAACAAAAGCAAAAAATTAAAAATAAATACTGTAAAATCAGTATTTTAATTCCGTAATTTCGTTTTACACATCATGCTACATAATGCTTACTCGAATATTCAAAAACGGAACGTTCTATGAAACTGTAAATTGGCAACTACCAGCTAATAAGTATTATGTAGACAATATTATTAAGTAAAAATTTATATGATATAGTGTCATAATACTGACAGCTTGATTCGACAACAAGCGAAAAGTATCGTTGAAGAGCGTATCATAGTCTTTTTTAGGGTTCATCCTCTTTGGTCTTATGCATACATGCACATGTTTGACATTTCATGACATAATGAAAAAAATATAACATTATAAATCAATAGAATTTTGTATGATTTTATACTAAAGTATCTGGAATACAGTAAGTTTCTAAACAGTAATAATTATACGTCAATCGTTTGAATAGGTTTTAAAATTCAATTTAGATTTAAAGATATTTTTATAATGTTTTATATATGCATAAGATGTACGATATAACGTGCATGATTACTAAACTGCGAACTCGTATACATTCATAGCACGCATACAGTATGTAAAATACAGTAAATTTAGAAATTTTACAAAGATTAATATATGTTTCATTCAACATAGGACATGACGATCTTTGTCAAGGTATAAAATAAAAATCTATAGAAGTTTCTTTCCATAAATTGGTTTGTAAAATTGTGAATTTGCATAAATATCCGCAGTCTAATGATTATGAATAAATATATAAGTATATTATGTGTATACATAGAATCTGAACGTGCGCGTAGACACACACGACTTGTCAGTGTTTTGTGTTTGTAACACGTTACTCATTCATCATGCATGTTGAGTAATCTATTTATTACTTGATAATCTCTCAATACAACAGTCCAATTCATTTAGCTAGGTAATTTTTATGTTTAACAATTAGGAAAGGCACCTAAGAGGGATCCAGCCCTACCTTGTAGAAGAAAATATATTCATTGTACCACTTGCTGTGCGTTTTCGTATGAGACGCGCCGCCACTGTAAATATTACATAAAAGACAATAGAAGACGTTTTAAAGAAACAACAGTATTATTTGAATATTTAAATATTCAATTTGTCGATAAAAACTCACCAGTCGCATCCTGCGGTGTAAGCGGCTTCTCTATGACCTTTTGTATCACGTTTATCCACTGTGTTCTATCATCGTCGCTTTGAGCAGAAAGAAGATAGGTTCTGTCTGGTGTTTCAAGAGTGAATGAAAATCCTTGATCTCTTGCACCTGGCGGTACACCAATTTTGACGGCAAAACCGTCCGAAGTGTGACCCAAAAATATTTCCCCTTTCGGATGTGCATCCTTCAAATAAAACCAAATACGTTAGTTAATGATTGTATAACGCATGTCGTACATGCATTGTATGTACCATAGGATCGTCGTGATACATAAGTTTCCTCCCATCTAATGTAAACCATCTCTTCTTATAAGCATCTGTATGCCTAGGCCCGGTTTTCCACAAAAAACCCTCTCGGAGAAAGTCTCTGGTAAGCTGTGAAAGTAGCTCATCTTCTGTTGCTCCAGGATATGCCACCTTTAAACGATGTAGTTTTGCACATCGTATAGCTAAGTACCAATTTGTAATTACTTCTGGGTCTTCGTGGTATACATAGATATGTCTTGTTGAACCATCCTTCATAAACGATATTTGTAAACTATTTTGATTACCAGTTTTCGGTGGAGCAAAAGCTACATTTAACTCTGATATTCTTAGAACAGCTTTGGGCTCCTTGTAGTTAAAAAAAGGCTGTTAAAAACTTTTGTATGAGTAATAACAAAAGATTTATATGTGTAATAATATTTACATACCTTATTTTCTTTAACATGATATTTTAATGTATCTTCTGCTTCGCAAAGTACAAACTTTCGAGGATGATAACGTGAATCTTCTTTACCACGTTTCATTAAGAATCCTTCCATGAAACCTGACACATAATGGTTTTGCCGTTCAGGGTGACAAAACTCTTCTCTCTCATATTTTGCTCTTATCCATTGTTCCACCAATACCCTAACAATTAAAAATATTATTTCTAAAAAAAATTTGCTTTTTACAATTGCATTGCATATACTTTGGCAACCTACTGCGGTGCATCTGGACTGGGTCTACGATAACATGGCGGTACACGTTCTTCGTAATGAAGTCTAGCAGCAACATTACCAACTTCTCTAACTCTATTCACCTGAGAATCCTCCCACCTGTCTAATTTCAAGTGTTTCACTTTGGAAATATGTGCTCCCATTGATCTATGTATGCCAGCGCATCTTGTGCATACAAATATTCCTATGTTATAGGAAGCCCATTCTGGACCTGGAATTGAATTCCAACTATCTGAATAAAAATATTTATCTTAATTATCTAATAATTTAAATAATTCTAATGAAATTGGAAAATGCTTTTTTGTTGATATTGAGTTGAAATAAATATTTATGAAGGTAAAAGGTAATCATGCAAGTATCTTAAAAAAACGTATTTTGCAATAAGAAAGGTGAATAAACGTAACAAACAAAAAGAATATATAAATGTAATTTCTTTATTATTAGATACAAGTGTAACTTAAGTTGTTTTTTCATAGGATGCACATGTTTTTATTTTTCTACGATGTAGAATGTGTTATACATATAATAATTAAAATATTTGAAATTCAATCAAAATGTCCCTTTTTCGATAAGTTCTATGACAATCTACCACTACATCACTTATTATAGAATAAATAGAGAAATTTTTTAATTAGTATCAACAATATTTTGAAATGCTACTTGTTACAAAGATTTGTAATTGCATTTAATAACAATTTTTGTTGCAATTTCACAGGGTTTGTAATATAATCAGATTTCCTTATATATTCGAATGTAAACGAAATTACAAAAACAAGAGTTCAAACGTAATTATTAGATGGTTTATATGATGCTAAAGAAATCCTTTCTGATAATTTTTTTTAACGCAATACACAAACATATTTACAAATCTTCTCGGAAAACCCACTCACTCTTTGCCCCACAGTCCGCACACACATTATTTTCTGGTTTTTTGAGGAGTTCTGCTAATAACTTCTCGTTCAAGTCCGCCATCTTAAAACACTGACAAACAGCAATGTATGATGTATAAACGAAGATTATTTAATATAGAGAGGTTAACTCGTTTAAAAAATATGTCACACTGAATACTGCTGAACTTGCATGTAAATATACATATAGGCACAACATCGTTTCACGAATTCAGATATTATCAGAACTAATAATCTTGCATATAAATTTGAAGCGTATATACAGTAGTGTAGTGATTAAAAATATATAGCTGTCACTTCATTAACGAATCATTAAAAAGTCACAAAGTGATATTCTCTCTTATACAGTGATATTTAATGACGTAAAATTGTATTTTCAAAAACACAATGTCCGTACCTCTTTATGTGTGTATATCTTTACAATGAAATATTTTATAGATTTATATTTTATGCGTTGTTCGCGAAATCTCTTAAAGTCAACATCACATATCGATAACTATACGGTGCAACATTTTTCACAAACATCAATTAATAATGTAAACGGTGATTTACGTATTCGTATAGAGATATTACAAACATATTTGCATATACCGAAAAATTTTGAACGTCTGACTTCTTGTTCATATGTACTACTTACAAATTTCGAAAATATTGCAAATCTGAAAGTAGTATGAGAGTCAATGATCAATTATTTTTCATAGAATACACAAAGTGTTTAAAACTTATATCTGAGTAGTACTACTTTCAGCGTTATTAATGCTATTGATAGGAAATAGACATTACAAGAAAAGTATAAATAATTTAAAAAATTTGATTAGTAGTTTTACATGATTTTTATTTCGGTACTTTTCTAGATATATTCTATTTTACAGTAATGTACTCTTTTTTAAGGATTTACTTTCTTTCATTATTCTATACAACAACGAAGTGACAATCAAGAAATGAATTTGTAAATGCCGTTTACAAAGGCTTCGAAACGACTACAGTAGTGCTTCACCATATTGCGCCATGCTGAGGCAAAGGGCTCTTTTAATTTTAGGTATAGTACAGAAACTCTTGATAAAAGACGAAATATGGTAAGACATTAATGTAACTTCTGGATTAGCTTCGCATAAATCAGCAATCGATGATAGATGATGGAAGCGAGTGGGCAAGTATGACCATAGTGGAATTGTAGCTGCACCAGAAATTCAATGCTGAAGAACACGGAAAAGGATTAGAATCTGTTTTGAAGCATATTCGCCTAGGTGTTGTGTATATGTTTTGAACACTTTCTGAGATCATTTTTTGTTCTTTTGCAATTGAATATTTAGTCCGTGTGATATATTTTTAGTACTCTCTTATCTGTTTTACAATGTAATATGTAAATAATTATAATTATGTAAACATAAATATTATACACCGTGCTTCAAAATTCCAAATCATAAAACAGCCGCAGTATCACTCACGCAGTATCATCCTAAGTTAGGTGGTAATATGTACAAATGAAATATATAGAATACTGGATTCCGACTAAGAATTTCAAATTTCTAAAATATCGATAATGCTGAGCGCGACACGAAAGTGGTATTGGAACTTCTGAAACTCCATTTTTCGAGAACAAAATAATTAATTGAATGTTAAATATACTACTATGACTGGTTTGTAAGTAGAGCTTACATTATAAATATACGCTCTGAATGAAAAAAATATCTTGTAGCTCTATAACATTGACAAGGTAAAATAATAAAATAAACGTAAAGGAAAACATAGAAATGTTGAATCTAACATATGCCAACAGTTGGTAATAGTTCTGTAAATAACGTTGATCTTCCAATACTTGCCACAAGGTGACAGTCACCTTGTCGTATCTGCTGTTTTTGAAGCAGTTTCTTATCACTTTTCGAACGTACATGTGTCTCCCACTATCTCTTGATCCCCATTTATGTACTTAAGATCTACACACTATGTATACCTACATAATCGAAAATTTATAAAATAAGAATGATTATTCGTCAATTTAAATTAGAAAGGTGACGGCGAAAACACCACAAATTTTATCATTTCCTTAAGACAAATTTTATTATCTCCTCGCCACAAACTTTATCATTTCCTCTATTTGTGTACTTGCTGAAACATTTCAATGAAATAACCAAAACTGCTGGCAAATACATTTCCATTACATAAGATTATAATAAATAGTGTAGAAAACAAATGAATACATATAAAAAAAATTCTTAGTAAATAACATTTTTGTTTGTCCCTTAGTGTTTATAACGAATATTCTAGATGTCAATGATACTAACTGTACATACATATGTACATAAACAAAGTCAGTGATGTTATAAATATGCAGCGATAGCTTTTACATTTATGGTGACCAAAAGAAACATTAACGTCTCAAATGTAATATTCTATGCAAACAAATAATTTTGTCAATTATGTTTAATTTAAATTTCTTTTTATAATATTTAATATAGTTTTAGAGAGTACTTTGTTTTGAAAATTTCCTTTGAATAACAATAAAGAGGAAAAAAGTGACGAAATCGAGTGTGTTTAATTCCAGTCGTATAGTGATTTATTGTAAATGTGAGGCCAACGAGTGTAATAAAGTGACGCATTCTACCAGCAGCTAACCAATTTTGATTCATTAATAGGTCGACCCGAATGACCCAACGTGTCAGAGTTAACTAAACGAATTAATTTACTCGCGTTCTTACTTAGATCGAATGCGCAATATGTGTTTTTCGCTACCAAAACAAAATTCCGATTGTTGTCAAGGGTGACTGCTTTTATTTGTGAAAAGTACTGTATCTCATATCAGTCGTATGCTGTGTCGATGTGTCATTGTAAATCAACGATAAAATTATCTTAAGAATTTTCTTGAAATGTAGATGTTGATAAATTTTGATCATTAAAAAGTTTTACAAGATGAAGGTACATATTTTTATATCATTGATCGATGGTATCGATAAAATTGAAACTGTTTTCTCTTATTATAGACTTATTGGTACGATATAAACAAAGCGCTGAATCAGTTAAAATTTTCAACAGGCAATATATTTTTTGATGAATAGAAACATTTAATAAGGTTGTTTCTTTGATTATGTCATTATTATCTCAGGACTATAATGTATTATGATGTATTATACAAAAATAACTGTCTGCAAATAATTACTATGTTATGAATGATCACAACATAGATGAAATGTAACTGTTTTTTTTATAATAAACTTTTAGATTTATATGTTTAATCATTTAGTACAAAAGAGAACATCCACAAGAATTTATTCTAGTACATGTAGACATTTTTAAAAAAGTATACATAGAAAAGAAATATTGAAGAAGCTAAGTTTAAATAAAGATTTGAATTACTTGTGATAATTTCGTATACATTATGTGCTACGTTAGAATTTATTAATGTAATTGTAATGAATTGCATGTTATATTTTTACGTTATTTCGTAGAACCTCCGATCGTGATGTTTTTCATGCGTAACGAAACAAAAATTAAAGAATTATTAACACTATGTTAGTGTAAAGCTAAGGTACTTCCTAATAAGTTTCAGTGCTTGTTCAATTTAAATACAGTTGAGATACTGAGCAAATAAACGTGAGGATTAAAAGAAAAATTTAGCAACGTTATTTTAACCATGTTTCAACATAGTTTATTTATTGCATTTCAACTATTTCGATAAATATCGGAAATGTTAAATATGACTATTAAATTACTTATTAAATATTTATCACAGAAACGTATTTATAGATTATTATTTTAATGAAGTTAATTATATTTATTCATAGTTGCTAACATCAATCAACAAACTTTACAGATGCAGTGGTTCGCCATAATGATGTGCTTGTATGCAGGAGTAGCAAGTGCACGGACAGAAGAAGACCAACAAACATCCTCATCAAGTACAATAACAGGAATGTCTGCAGGAGCATTAGAACAATGTTTTTATCGCCAATCTAATGAATGTCCTAATGTTGAAATAACTGGATGTTCTTGTACGAAGATTGTTCTTGCTCACAATAATCCTGAAGGCACTGCCGTATTTTGTTGCAACTTGGATATTAGAAATCTTGCTACTGAGCTGTCTTGTGCAGGTTGTTAAAAGATTATTTGAATATCCTATTACTTAATTTTTTAAGTGTCATTGATGTTCCCACGATCATTGGCAGAAAATTTACTTCCAGCAGTTTAAAGAAATTGATCCTAATGGTAGTTTTAGATAAACCTAATTGGTATTGTTATATGCTGCTAACATTTAATACACATAGTAGATATAGTATCTCGGTCCCCTATTATATTCTTAACTTTTAATGTTGCAGGATTTCCATCAAACGTATCCTATGTACATATAAGAAATCTAACATTAGATGTATTCAATGTAAATGAAATTAGATGGAGAAGATTAAAATCGCTTGCTGTAACAGATGGAAAAATAAACCGCGTGAAAGGACAATTTCGAATGATGACGCCAACACTGTGTTTGAATCTATCTAATAATGGTCTTATAGAAGTAGAAAATAATTCGCTTACTCGTTTAGTACAACTTACAACTTTGGATTTGTCTTACAATAATCTTAAACATTTACCAGCACTAAATACAATGAATGGCCGTGAATTCTGGCTGGATATTTCAGGTAAATAAACGGGTGCACATGAAAGCAATTTCTGTTGTGCTTATTTTTATATTTTTGTACATTTTGTGCAATTAATATGAATTATTTTACTTAGGTACAAATACACTTTGGTGCCACGATATTTACCAATATATTAATAAAACTGGAGAAAAGCAAATTAATTTTAATCGTGAAAACGAAACTGTATGCTCAGCTAGTAAAACATGGCATTGGTTCAATACCACAGAACAAGTTCCTTTGAAACAAGTTCGATATCTTAGTTTGGTAATATTTTCAAACTGGATACATTTAGAAATTACTTAGTTACATTAATCTGACGTTCAATACTTAAAACCCGTTACTAATTCACAGTTACAAACAGAATGCCCAAAAGGAGATACTTGGCAGTGTCAATGCAATTTCAGAAGATTGGACATTGTCGAAGGTAAACCACCGACTTTAGCGGTGAATGTGGATTGCAGTGGTATTCAAATTACCGAGTTACCTGAAAAATTACCTCGCAATACTATAGCCTTAAATGTATCGTACAACAACGTATGTAAATTTCACGATTCATTTAAACTTATAGAACAATATTATTATTCAATGTATATAGAAAGAATCTAAAAATTTGGTCTCGTTGCTATAGATTACAGCATTAGATGACCTAAGTACTAATCCATGTTACGAAGATATAAGAGATTTCTATGCAGACTATAATAATATATCGTCTATAAATAAACTGGAAGGTTCCAAATTTTTAGACAATTATGCTTTCCTTAGTCTACGGTATAATAAAATCAAATCCGTAAGTAGAAACTGTAACAGGATTTCTAATGAGTAAATATGAAATACAAATGTTGTATAACGTTAATTGACATTAATTGCCGTTGGCTTAAATATTCAGCTTCCAACGTACATTTTGAGTCCTAACACTTATGATAAAAGTTTTACCAGTTCACGTTTGGTAAAACTTGGAGGAAATGAATTACATTGCGATTGCAATACTGCTAAAAATGTAAAGGTAAGCATTGTTAAAATATATGTAAATGTGTAAATTAATAGACTCGATACTTTGACAAATTTAAATACTCTTTTCAGGTATGGTTACAAACTCGCATATTAGATTCGGATGAAGTATTATGCGAAAATGTTAAAGAAAAGGTTGTTGATTTAGAACCGTCGAAAATGTGTGTATACCCAGGTGATTGGACAGATTATATTTACTACATTATCGCTACAGAGGTCGTTCTCTTAATAAGCTTGATAGCGAAAGTATCTTACGATTATTGGGTTTTTAAAACAGCCGGTTATCTTCCATGGCCAGCAAATAAAATGCCGAAATTACCTTGTGATTGGCTTTGCGAAACTTGAGATTTTTCACTCATAATATGTTTCCATTGGGTCTTCCAATGTATTTCGATGAAACAGACTTTAATACTATTTTTACGAATTTATACAATTTATATATATACATATATATATATACAATTAATAAGTTCGATGCCAACTAGAAAAATTTATAAAATTCATTTCATCGAATTTGTTTTGGGTTTCTATAACAATGTTTTAATGAGACTGGGTTTGGCTAGACAATTATATATATAACTGAAAAAAGTTATACCAGTAAGCAGAACTAACAATCAATATGACTTAAATATTTTTATTAATTCCATGCTTTCTTAAACGCATACACATATGCATGCATGTGCATGCACATGAAAGCACAGAAGTTTACCATGTTCGAATTCATAAAAAAAATGCATATATGTTACATAAATTCATGTAATTTATGTACAACGCCGATTCCTTATATACCATTACATAATTACACTTTATTGTGTAAGGTAGAATAATTTCAGAAATCTTTTATTATATTTTGATCGTCCGTACATTAAACTAAGCTAGACAATAATCTCTAACTGCTATGACTCGAATATATGATGAAAACGCATATCAGATAAAATTAGAGAATATATTGTTCATATGTATAATAAAGACGTGATCATTACTTTCTTATAGAGAATTGACTTTTGCTTTTATCTCTTACTGTTATTTCATAATTTAAATAAATTAATATTTAAGAATTTGTGCAGCACTATAATTTATATTATCGATTGTTTTTCTTTTTATTAATGCTTTCTTTCAATTAAAAAATGTACATAATGCATATAAGAGTGTATAATATAGTTACAATGATTCACGATTTGTAAATATAAATCATATGTAATACAATTCGTCAAATTGTTATTTTAGAAAGATATTTCAACTATTGTAATGATTTTGGTTAATATTTATAATGAATAACAACAATTGTAAAAGATGATCTTATGATTAATCTTTTAATTTGACCATTAGTTATTAATTATATACAGACAAAACATATTGTGTGTATTAAAAACCTTAATTTTATTATTTATTTTATTCTTACCAGAAACATCATGTACTTGATTTCCTTTTTTTGTTCGCTTGTTTTAAAATTTTATCCGTTTTGTCTATTACATCGCCATCTTTTTTCTCGCAATTACTTGTAACATGTTTTCTGTAGCAAAAATGACAAAATACATTTACCTTATACATATTGAATCTGAAACATTGAAGTACTGTACCTTGATATCCTATCCTTATGTATGCGTTTGAATGTTGGTTTGGTTGATATTTTCTCCCTGGGTGGTGCTTTTCGTTCTAGTTTCCTCTTTTCTTTCTTAGTATGCTTTCTCATAGCTAACATATAATCGGGTACATTGCAACCAGATTCTCTCATTACAGCAGCTATACTAAAATTTCAATTCGATCTAATTTATAGAGATTCTATTAATTCGAAAGATGAATACTTACCTTCTTAAATTTGGAGTATCTTGTTCAGTAAAAAATGTAATTGCTTTCCCTTTATGGCCGGCTCTACCAGTACGACCTATTTGTATATGTCAAGAAGTTAATAATAGATAATAGTAATGGTAACTTTAGACATATGCATGAACAATCAATTTGGGCTTACATACCAATTCTGTGAATGTAAGAAATGACAGAAGATGGGAAATCGTAATTAATGACAAGATTAACACCTTTAAAATCAATACCTCTCGCCATTAATTCAGTACATATTAATATCCAGATTTTTCCTTCTCGAAAACAACGGACAACGTTATCTCTCTAGATTGTTAAAAAGAATCAAAATACAAAATTATAGATTAAAAATCACGATCTTGTGGTTAGCTTGTATAATAAGTTCTACAAAACAGATACCTGCGTTTGAGTTCTGTCAGCATGAATAACATCTACGTTAACTCCGTCATATATAAGTTCATTAAATAATTCTTGGGCTCTTTCTTTACTTTGGACAAATACTAGTACAGGTGGTAGTACTCCCTTTGCAAAATAGAACAATATAATTAATGAAATTGTATAATATATAAAGGCCGAAGAAAAATATAAAATCAATGAATGCAATATTACCTTTTGAATAATGTTCCTAAGTGCTACAAGTTTTCCTCTTTCTGTTCCAACAAACAGAAGTTCTTGTTCCACCAAATCGGTAGCCGCGTTTCTATACCAAAAGAAAGGTTCCGATAAATTAATAACTTGTTAAAACTGTTATTAAAGAAAGTAAACCAATTAGTTATTATATACCTATGACCAACGGTAACCATTACGAGACTTTTTAAATTTTGTCGACACCATTTTGTCACAACCGGAGTATTAGTTGCACTAAACATCGCAGTGCGTAAATTCTGATTTGTACATGCTTTCAAAATTTCTTCTAATTGATCTCTGAAGCTCCGTGTCCCGTCTTCAAAAAGTTTATCTGCTTCATCTACTACTAGCCATTTGACACTGCCAAGATATTATTTCGTGTTTAACGTAATTTATTAAAATAATACTTAAATGAATTTCAAATTTATAATGCATATGAATTGTACTTATATCACTTACTTGTTTAAATTAATGGCTGGCGGATCCTGATTTAAAAGAAATATTACTCTTTTCGGTGTAGTAATTAATATATCTGTAATATAACATTGAAATACTGTTGATATTTATTTAGTTATTAAACACAAATTATTGAAATTAAAATTTTGTATATACTAACCAAATTTTTGTGAACTTTGTGGCCCATATTTGTTTAATGCTTGACTAATTTTGCTGATAATATGTATTTTGAAATTGTAACCTTCACTAAGGCGTACACATTCTCTGTATGTTTGTTTAGCTAACTCCCTTGTGGGACTTAAAATAATAGCTCTGAATCCTTCCCTTTTTGGTCCACCTAAACAGTGGATTATGGGCAACAAAAATGCAGCTGTTTTACCAGATCCTGTTGGTGCGCAAGCCAACATTTGTCTGCTCTGTTTTACAATATTATAATGGAAAGTAAGATATATACCACAGTTGTTAAAATTGTTTGTTCTTATATTAAAAAATATTATGTGTTATAAGCTACATTTACTTTACTTGTAACATGACAGGCATAGCTTGCATCTGTATTGGTGTGGGATGTAAGTAACCACAATTTGTGATATTATTTATCAAGTGTTTAGCTACACCAAAATTGTCAGACAATTCCGTAAATGTTGAGATAGGTTTAGGTATACGAGTACCTGTAACCCTTATGTGATGCTGATTTCGAAATTGATTAACCTACACAAAGTAAAGTAACTTCATGAAATATATCTAACTTTAAAGCCTTTTAGTTTAAAATAACAAAACATTTTATACCATCTCCTGCTGTAGTTTTAATTGCTTCTCTGTAGACAGGAATTCTTTATACTTTTTAGATTTCACTTTATTACCATCTCTGGGGACCGTTATACCATCGAGTAATTCTAATTGACTAGTATTTTCTGTGTCATTGTCAACTATGTCATACTTCCTTTTAGTAGGTGTTGATAAACAATTTTCATCATTAGGCACTTCAAAATGTGTTTCTACGGTCTCAGTCGCATCTTCTAATTTCTTCTTAACAAGCTATAAAAATTAAAATATTTTTCGAATATCTATATTGATTAACTTGATATTTTTGATAAATACCTGAAATCTTTGTGCGTCAGCAAAAAAACGCTTTTTATTAAATTTAACACCGGTAGAAAGCTTTTGAAAAAGTTCATAAGCATCCATTTTAACTTTCTATTTAGTCGTCTATAGACAATTTTCATACACGTGTTTTTAACCGTTACGTACAACTTCTTCTACTGTTAAATTCGCATAACAACTTGGTTAACTAGGTTAGAATAGAAGTTCTACTAACAACTTGATGTTCTAACAGGTCTTTTACTTCCACACACAGCAATAAGGCAGGGAGAGTTGAATGTGTATTTGTGTACAACAAATAAGAAAGGCAGTGGTACCCACAACTCTCAGCATCCAAATCATTCGCAAAATTTCCACTGATGCTAGTGTCTAATGGAATTAGATGATTTTAATGGATTGTCAAGGAAAATCCAAGGTATCATACAATCCCATTTGTGATAGGTAATTGACCCACACTTATTTTCCTAAAAAAAAAACGTAAGGCGGTCAGTATTAATTTCAAAATTCCAATCTTTCTATTTTGAGTGTTAGAACGGAAGAAGTTGCTAATGCGAATGCCTTTATTTAAAGCAGAGTTCGGAATTAACTTGCGCATGACAGAGATTGAGAATTTTCATAGACTGCTCTGAAATATGTTGCAGAGTGATGGAGGCGAGTCTCACAAATGAGATTGGATAATATGACTTTCCAGCACATTTTTGAATAGTCCCTGTAACTGCCCTATCACTGTCATGTACAACTTATAAACAGTAACAGGTCGTACTCCTACAGAAATCCAGGCCGCAGTTCGATCCGTTAATGAGAATCAACTTAGAAATTTTATTTGCTCCAATTGGTTGACAATTTTCTGGTGAGACAGTAGTGCCCTCACAGTCAAAGAAAAAGAGAGAAAACAGCGAGTGAGCAAGAGAGCATGAATCAGTACAACCATGTGAAGTAAGTTACACTGACGAACGATGTAGCTTTCTCACTCTATAATGCTTGCAGTCTTACATTTTTCGCGTATCCGTTTGGTTGGCGCGCCATCAGGGCACTTGGTGCGAAATTCGATTTTTAGAGAAGCTTCAAATAATAAATTTGTTGCGCCATAGGATCCTCGGAAACGTATTTGCGAAGTCTATCTTTGTGTCTATTTACTATTTAAAAAGTTCATTTTACATAGAAATTACGTCCAAATTACATAGAACGATCGAAGTTTCTTCCGATCTACAACTGATTGGAAATAGAAAATTATCGATTGCCCGAATCTCACCACGTGAAAGTTTCTATGACCGGATACTCGAAAGGGAGTCAGAACGAAATCAGAATTCGTTATGACTCTCTTTTTTACAACAACAGATTTTTCTTACTAATGCTTTAACAAGTAACGTCTTAATATGTAACGCGATGCCTTAATATTTAACGCCACCCCTTAAAAACTAACGCTTTAATAAATAACGCCGTAATAGATAACACCTTAATAACGCATACCTGGATGATTCCTGGATATTATTACTAGTTAAGTTTGTAGCATTCTTTCATTGTCATTGTTTCTTTATCGTTTGTTAAAAGTTTCTTCTGATTTATAACTATTTGAAAATCGAAACTTAGTGCCACTGTAGCTGAAGACTCGAAAGGGAGTCAAGACGAAATCAGAATTCATTATGGCTACTTCTCTTACAATTTTTACTTTAGAACTAACGCCTTAATAAATAACGCTTTAATAATTAACACCTTAAGAGGTAACGCCTTAATAACTAACGACTTAATAGATAAATTGACTATCATCGGGACTAGTATTAATATCTTTATAAATATGTATTTTTACAAATTCTGTTACCCACCTAAAAGAGAAACTTCTTTGCAATTCTTAATCACTTATGTCGCGCCAGAGAATTCTCTGATACTGTCTATCCTCTGGGCACACGAGAAATTGTTTATACATTTTCTCGATATCGCCAGTAATGACATATTCGTGGATGCGAAATTGGAGCAATATGTATAGTAAATTATCTTGTATTTAGGGTCCAGTGTGTAAGGTATCATTAAGTGAAACGTCAGAGCTTGTGACTGCCGATCCGTCGAAAACGACGCGCAATTTGGTTGTGTCACTCGACATCATGAAGACTCCATGATGGGGAAGATAGTATCCCGGATGTGATACATGTACTTCGGACATGTGTCCAAGGTTGAGGTATTCTTGAATGATGTTCCGGTACTGCTGTTCCAATTCTGTGTCGCGTTTGAATTTCTGTTCTAACGAGATGAGACACTTCATACTTTCGGGCAGACTTTCGAGAGACCAGAGTGATGAGGTGCAATAAACGGCAGGTAAAGGAATACTTTTCCCCACCCAAATTTTCCGTGCATTTCGCTGAATACTCCAACAAGAACAATAAAAAGCGGCCCGCAGCTGTTTGGATTAGTGTAGCAATTTCATGTTTCCGCGGAGAAAATTTACACGAATTGATTTTTTTGAAAATCATTAAAGAATTTCTAACAATGTCGGAGACATAGAAATTGCTTCTCCTACAATGTACAATCTCCTCCGATCAGACAAATTCAGAAAAGATTATTACAAATTAAAGAGGAGACTTTGCTCTTTAAAATACGCTAATTTTCATTGCTGTGCGATTTCGTTGAACCGAGGTATGATATTTTGAATTTAAAGAATTTCTAACAATGTCGAAGACATAGGAGGCATAAGAAGCATCGTTTCTCCTTGTTAGAAATAGGTTAATTTTTAGTATAATCAGCTCCATCTAGTTATTTTTGGGTAGCACTTCGAACAGGAAACTTCGAACAGTGTGGAATAATAGTGCAGTGAAAGTGAACGTTTTGCATATGTGGATTACAACTTCTGTATTACAACAATTACAACTGGATGGCTAAGTTTTTCATTAATAATATTTGTGTTTTTGAAATTAATAAGAAATTCATGAAATTCTTGTTCGTTGCTCGAACGCGGCTCATAGCCGATGCTCGGCCTTCTCTCCTGGGAGCGAGATGGGCTTTAGTCGGCTGGCTCGCATGCTCAGCAGCAGGAAAAATTGTCCACCGCGCAGCTATTTTTTTTTCATTAATAACTCGTTAACAAAGCCGTGGATTGCATTTCGGCAA
This sequence comes from Augochlora pura, assembly GCF_028453695.1. Classification (NCBI taxonomy): domain Eukaryota; kingdom Metazoa; phylum Arthropoda; class Insecta; order Hymenoptera; family Halictidae; genus Augochlora; species Augochlora pura. The sequence goes on from NC_135778.1 coordinate 11,403,296, forward strand.
AGGAAAAGGTTACTTCAAATGGCCTCAGGAACTCCCCATTTCCCGATTACGAGACATTTTTGGGACACCCTGTATATATGTACGCATCAATTCTAACAGGAAACACGCTATAAAAACCGAGATAACTAATTTAATAAGAAGTAATACATTTAAAATTGTTGAGAGGCCAGAAAACAGAAAGATAATAGATACCATATTATCCAAGGTTGGGGTTTCTGATATTTAAGAAATTTAAACTCGTTAGCGAGAATCGACTATTCTCTATACCTCATTCGTATAGTCCTCCGGTCATCTACGAAAATTAAAATCATTTGGCAAAGTTTTCGCATGGTAAAATACGTAAGCAAGGTAAAATAAAATGGACTTGGTTTCTCGTTCATGTGGATACTCACGTATAAAGCCCGATGAGTTCATTCTGTATCTCTATATCATCTCCTGTTATCTTCCTAAATGTTGAAGGGATCTTTGAATGGAGAATCTACTATAGTTCACAGTTGAAATAAGGTATGCGAAATACTCGGTTCACATTAATAGGCCTAGATTCTTGAACTATCGATAACGTTGCGCACGACACTTAAATAGTTACGAAATCTCATGGAACTCGTTATAATAACTTACATATGATTATACCTTATCAATTACATCATTATAACAATCATATCAATTACAAACAATATAATAATTAACAAATTCCCGAACTGAATATTCGTAATATTAATGAATCGCAATCGATTCGAACGCAACTTTAAGTCGTTCTATAAATAAATTGAAAGCTGTAATTGTTAGTTATAGGAGAGGAAAAATGAATAGCACGTGAAGACATGAATTTTCATTGAAATATGTAATATCATTTCATTTGACTGTTCGATACAAATAGGTTTTATCGTTGTGCTTCCCGCATACTTGAACTTACAACGTGTACTTCCGCTTTTACGAGACATACATATAAGATACATGAATAGAATTATCTTTCACAAGACTTAGATTACCGGCAGTAATGTTTAAATGGTAGTTCGCGTTCAGAGAGAGACTGATCGAAGCGAAAATAATGTGGCAGCAACCGAATATTAGTTTGGTTTATCAGCAACAAGATACAATCGCGTGGCAACCATAATAGAATAAGAAATAAAAAGTGGTGCGATCAATATTTCTTCATACAAAATCCTTTTTACAGACGTTACGCACGTCGCGTTGAACGTAGAAGGTACACTTTAATCGTTACAGAGTGCCATAAATGACTAGTTTGCATTCTACGCCGTAATACTGTACAGGGTTTTTCTTTTAAAAATATTGATTTACAATAAATTAAGGAAATCATGTTCTGTTGTTCGTATTTAATACCGATGCTTAACGGAAGGACGACCGATTCGAATACTATAAAGAATCCCAGAAGTACACTTTACAAATATCTCATCGAATTGTTAGCACGCAATGAAACACTGACTTTTCGTAGAAATTTCGTTTCGCAGTTTAAAAGATACACATTCGATGACGACGCCCTGTACACATACGTGGCTATCGAGTAACATGTATACTTTTTTGTTTTAATGATTTGTCCCTTAAATTGTCACCTGTATAATACAAATAGTTCCTAGATCGTTGTACATTGGTGTATTACCAGTCCTCGCCTATGTGAAATTTAATTACATCCTTTCGTTCGCATTCTTAGTCGCTAATTAAAATATAAATACCTATATATTTATATATTTATATATATATATTTATATATTTATATATTCCTTTACATAGTCTACTTATGTCGATTTTGTTTAAGCTTTATTAGCCATAGACAATCTGCTTGATATTTACAGAGATTAGATACAAAATTATAAACAGTTCTTAGTACAAAATAATTTTATGACTATAACGATTAAGGTTCAATAGCGTAGAGCAGGCTTAGGCAACCTTTCACGGCCTATCGACGATTTCTCTCTCTCTCTCTCTTTCTCTCTATGTCTCCCACTCTTTCTTTCTTCCTCTCTCTTTCTCTCTCTCACTCCTGTTTCCTTTTGTCTTTTAACTTTTTAAAGACCTGTTCGACAATAATCATCTGGAAGAAAGATTAATTTTTTTTACCGGTTTCAGGAATGTAATATTTACAAATTCATTGGTTGCCAAAGATCATTAGCAATCGCTAGCGTTCAGCATCACGATTCCATTTAAATCGATGGTCATCGGTGAACTAAACTATAATAATGACGATATTTCATTCGATATTTAACGAAACATCTAAAAATTCCTTACTCGCTTCTACGAAACAATTAATACGAACGAAGGAACGCTTTCAAAATCGATCTTTTAGTATCTCGTTTAGACAACAATGAAATCTTCACTACACGAAATATAATTAATAATGATAAAATATTTTCAAATTTTATTCAATTCATCTGTGTTCTTGCGCCCGGCTTTCTCGTTGAAGTCCATCCGCTAATTATTAGGTCATTAAGTATGAATTGCATACTTTGCTCTATAATTTTACTATAAAATCCATGCATCTCATACTCAATAACTGAATAACACGATATAAAACGAGTGACAAACAGATAATGATCACAAGTTAATGTAATTCTGTAAATCTTCAAAGACTCGTTTAAAAGAATCTATCATATATCAACATTATCAATTACTAAATCATATTTAGATTACAAGATCAGACAGCAGCCAAGAAATTGTAGTAAAATGAAATGATTTATAAACAACTTGAAGCGAATAATACTGACGATTTCGTGTAGCGAAACGTTTGCCACGCTAGATTCAGCCTGCGGATTGTACAAACATGTGGCAAAAAGAAATGTAGTTGATATAAAATAAAATAAGATATGTTCAACCTACTAGAATTATTAAACGTGGAAATATAATTTAATTTAACTTATGCATTCTAGGATTGACGTAGAAGATTTCTCTTTTGCTTAAAGGTCCACAGTCTAATTATACTATACCGAGTTTCCGATTATTAATATATTAATTTCTTACACCGAAAGGAAACGACTATTTGATAGAATAAACGAACGTCAAACATCGCGGCAGTGGATATGCCGCAATGAAAAAGCCAGAGATTGCCCGTGCCTGAATAGAAGATACAGCTAGGTGAGCTCTCTACAGTCTTCCGCGATTATCTCTAGATTTCTCTCAATTCCACATTAGGTTAACAATCGGGTGTATCAGAAATCAGATTCTAGAAATCTGTAGAACAACAAAGATCGCCAAAAAGTAGAGTTATATTTTCCGCTTAAAAACAAGTCGAATCCCTGGGACGGTCGTTTTACATAGAGCGGTTTAATAGCCGTGACGAAAATTTAAGCTACGATCCTGAAAACTGCTTACAACAATAATCGAATTAATATAGAGCGTTTAGAAGAGACATCGCCAGTGCAATTTCTTTTAAATTATTATACGACCATTCTTTATTTGTTCACAGTGATATGCATTTCCAAGATTTTCAGTGAGTCCTCTTAAACATGTTCGTTTTTTTTTCAATTTTATCTTTTAAAAACCAATGCTTACCTACATACATGTACTTTTATTTACAAGAATCAAGGGCTCTTAATAGTTCTTTTTACCTAGAATGGAGAAACATCAATTGTCATAGAATTCGATGAAAAGCGGCACACGTTAATTAATAATTTTCTCCAGAATCGTCTACTAATATTCTCTATCGTGTAAACAATAAAGAATTTTCACAATGTTTAAGATAGTCTTCTCGAGAAAATGTTGAATGTAGACGAAACTAAGCCTTGGTATTAATAACTTTTGCTTCCGTTTAATTATTTATCGCGCTCAACTTTCTCCGCGAAACATTGGCAAAAATTGTTCTACGAAATTAAGTATCGTGTAGGTATAGATTTAAAATATGAATCACAAACATTGCCACGAATCAGGATCATTTGTTTTACACAGAAATTTCTATATGAAAAATTCCGATCACCACGCGTCATGTAAAACGCACGCGATCGCGGTACGGTCAGGTCTAAATTGCAAGCGAACTGTTCGCGAAACTTGGCGTAGATGTTCGTGAAACACTAATCGAACGGTGCCGGAATGAAACGGCACACAGTGGTCCGGTTTGAAGAATTCGATGATGTTTGACGAAAATGTCAACTTTTCTGTATTCATAATTATTCCATTTGTATTGCTTTATGAAGGTATATGGATCTCAGAAATGAAGAAATTAATGAAGTTGAATAAATATTTTAGTGACTGTGTATATTCAAAATTGAGCATTTTGAGAGTAAAATATTTCGACTGATGCAGCTACTTATCTTCTTCAAGATGCTCTGTTTCTTTATGTTATAAAGATTATACCTCCATAATAAGAAATCATATATATCTTGAATTATTGCTGATATAATATACTAAAGATATAATATATTAAATATATTAAAAAAGTAACACTGACGATACGTGACAAATATAAAAAATTCCTTATACTTGACAGAGGATAACATTTGAACTACAATAGTTATCGAGTTCTAGCGGAGACGAATATTTTCTATACAGCTTGCTTTATGCAACTGTAAAATGATCATATCCCTATAAAAACCAATTTGGAAATTGTAATTGTTTAAATACGACCGTCTCACACGTAGCTCGCGGGCGCGGTCGACCACGGGTATTCCATAAAACATTAAACATACAAAATACATATGATATACTAAATATGATGAAGTATGAAATACATATTTATAAAGTAAAAAATAGTATGTATAATTACATTTAAACAATTCACATTTAAATGGAAAATGGCAATTAAAACGTTACTATTTTTTAATTAATTTTAGTGAAAATTTCATTGAAATATCTCTACAGATTAAAAAGTTGTAACAACTTGTCATTAAATTCTCCAAACCGGACCAACATGGCGGCCAGTTTCACTGTCGCCGGCATTTCTCGCAGTGTCAATACTACTCGTGACAGCACCAACATGGAAGATTGAACGATCCCGGAAGCCATCGAGGCCAGAGCGTGATTGTCGATCGTTACTCTACCGAAGAAAACGCAAAACATCGCAGTCGCGACGCGGACAGAACGTCGCGTAGAAACTTTTCACCGATTGCCAATTCACCCTCGTCCAGTGGATCATCGAAATCAAGGTTAGAGCTCGCGGACCTATGCGGCGCCGATGAAACGTTAAGGTTCATTGAAACACCGAGCGTTCTCGGCTGGCAACAAAGAAGCACCGTTGCCAGGGGAGCCCGTCGGAAACGGAAAGAGCGACGAAGTATTAGAAATCACAGGAGAAAAGATTCGCTTGTCTTCGAAGTAGCTCTCGAAAGGATTACACCTGCTTCCTTTTGTCTTTCCACGATCTTTCTCTCCGTTCTGTGATCGTCTGAATCATTTTTCTGACTCGTCCGCGAGAAATAAGACATCTCGGCCCGAGGAAAATGTTCTCGCTAGAAAACGTCTGTTAGAGTGCGAATTTCCGTGCTAGCAGAGAAGTAGTCGTGTCTCGGATCGTTACAATTATTAGCAAACCACTTAATTTTCTGATACTGTATCCTCGATCAACAATAGTTAGAAATACATAGATCCGACTCAATATTCCTGATCAACGATCGAAATAGATCTGATTAGATGTACCTGCTCGATGATAGAAATAGATCCGATTCAACGCTCCCGGATCAATGACAGGTAGAAATTGATCGGATGGAATCGTTTCAAAGAAAATGTACCAGTTAGGAGAAGTTCACTTGACGATAGAGCGCGAATTTCGGTGCTAGCGGAGAAGCAGTCGCATGCCTCGAATCGCTGCAAAACATTAGCGAACTACTTGATTCTTCGTTATAGTATTCCTGATTCAATTGGATTCAATCGTTTCCATCTTCTTCCTCGCTTTCGTACTATCGAATCGAATGACATCCATTTCGAGGAATACGTACAGGCTAGAAAATGTCACTTGGACAACAAAGTGCTAATTTTCGTGCCAGAAGAGAAGTGGTCGCGTGTCTCGAATCGTTGCGAACAGAAGCGAACCGAACTAGTTGATTTCCCTTTCATTCTGATACAATATTCCTGGTCAGCGATAGTTGGGAATAGATCCGACTCGCTTGTTTCCGTTTTCCTTTTCTCGCGTCATCGTTGATTCGAATAGTATCCGAGTTGAAGATTGAACGCAGCGCAAGACGAATAATCCTTTTTGCTACTGAGAGTTCCGAACCGGTAGGTACAGGTAGGTACGTAGAGATACACTAAATTATCACATGAGTAGACAAGTCGAGTTACTCGTTAGCAGTAGTGGATTTAGGGGGCGGGAGTTCAGGGGGAATGAGGTGGGTGGGGGCAACGATACAGCCAAAGGCAGCAATATGCTTACATCGATGAATCTAAACGCAACTACGATTCGTTTTCCTAATGTAACGCGCGCGCGCACGCGTGCCCGCGGTTCTCGGCAGTTTCTTTTTTCATCGTTTTGTCTTTTTTTTTTTCGTAGGCTTTCGTTTTTCTCATTTTTTTAAACGTCTAACGATCCGGCGACTATTAACATCGCTATCTGAACAACGTGCCTGCGATCGCGGTATAAAATGCTAAATCGTTGAATCGTTCTACGAATACAACTCGAACTAGTTTCTTACATCGATGACTCCGTAAGTTACGAGCTACGTCGATTTTTCACCGTGAAACCTATCTGATTCTTCCTATTTAACGTTTTGTTCTCCGCGTTCACCTTGTTTTTCATCTCTTGTTTTCCTTCCCTTGATTTTTTTTCCCGCTCGCCCCTTGGGTCAACGGCAGGGACGCGATTCTTCGTTACGTTTAAATTCAACGGACGTACGGTTTCGTGTCGTGTTACCTTTTACATTTACGAACGGCTATGCCTCTGATTATCTACTACTTACGCGAGAATTACATTAAGATATATAAATAGTATTTTTAATGTCGTAACGGTAACATTACCTACACGCTAGATATTGCGAATGCTATCGATAGTTATTTCATCTGATATAAATACATGGAACATAACGGCTCGAGTGATTAATTAGTTGAATTTCGTGAGAATAGGATCGCCGGACGATCATTGAACTCCGAGTTTCGTCTTCGTCCTCGTCGTCGCACGATGCGTTTCCATCGCGTCCCGTCCCCCGTCTCCGAGCGAAACGAGGTCCTACGATATGTCGCCGCGCGGCGATTAATTTTCCCGCCTCGCGAAACTCTGCCCGAGCTGGCAGCTTTCGCTTTTGGTCTGCGTCCAATATCGCCCTCCCCCCACAAAAGAAGCAACGCGGCTACGAATCTTCGTCCCGAGCGAGACCGTTCCGCTCCCAACCCCGTCACTTATTCGCGCGTGCCAGCATTATGATAAACGTTTTTTCCCTTACCTCTCGATGTACGCCTATATGTACAATATACTAGTTGCTTTTTTTTTATTTTGTGTTTGTATTGATCCCGCCTATCAAGTAAAGTTACAATTATGATGTGTCATAGTCGCGGCCCTTATCACCACCGTTCCTCCTTAACAGAGATTATGTATACCGTTCCGCCTCGTTGGTTACGAACCATGATATCCGTCGTCTAATCCTCGCAGTCGCGCGACTACAGCGTCTTCTTACAAAACGAAATTCGATTCACGCTTTTTTCTCTATCTCGACCGACTTCAGAGGGAGAGGATCGGTAGATGAACACTGGCATTTCGATTAATAATCGAAGAGGAGATCACCAATTCGATCGAGACGTATTTTTCGAAATAATATCGATTAAACCGTCCACAGTAATGTCTCCGTAGTTGGCAATCACGTGACTACTCTATTCCCATTCCGCAAGAAGTTCTCCCCGGATCTAGACGGCGATGTAATCGGGTAAGTTGTCCGTTAATTGCTTTCTGTTAGGATAATGAAAACACTGTAGCATTTTCCGTGATGTAAATACCTGTTCTCGTACCTATTCTATTGTTGACGCTCGGAGGTCTCGAGCTATTGCCATCTATGGAGAATTTACTGTATAAACGGAGTCTGGAATGTAATCGCGTTTAGTAATGGGATTAATGAGATAGCGAGCTACCTCGACGAAGCAAACTAGTTTTACAATCGCGAATGATCCGAATTTTTACTTCGATTCCCCTCTCCTCTTTAGTTTAAACCGTCCTTAAATCGTATTAATGAAATTCGCGAGTCAGCGAGACGAAATTGTCGCGTACATTCGTGAATCATTATCGAGGCATGTCCATCGAATGCCTAATGACCGTGATACTACGATGCTAGACAAAATTATAAGTTCGCCTAAGTTCATCTTTCTTTTCAGAATACTGCGTAAAAATACACGACAATCGCGAAAAAAGAGTTTGCAATTTTATTCTACGCTAAACTAAATAGTATTTTTCTCTTCAAACTGAACTTATACATTTGTTCATACTGTTTAGAAACAGCGACCTCGTTAATTCATGTCAATATCGCAAAATATTTTTTCATGACTTTATTTTTTCACGTCTTTTGTCATAATTACACGAAGACGTGAAAAACAGCCGCAATAATAAACGAACCGACAGAGAAGTGCATATAATTTTTTCCAGCACTATAAATCACTTACACGTTCCCAGGCATACCCATTCACACGATCCTCCTATGCATACCTTTTCTTTATCCTATCAGTAGCTCCTTCCGAGGAAGAATTTGATATTTCAGTTGTCGTATTGCCATACGTTGATAGGATTCTTCCGGGACACCGTCCCTGTCGTATCTCGTCCATTTTTCGCCCCTCGGATTGGACGAGAACCCCGACAGCTCCAATACCTCTTTACCTTACCGCGAAGATATATCTTTAAACCATGCAAGGAATGTTCACAGTTACATTAAGATTACACGATATTGCTCCTAAATTTTCGACGATCATTGTGGACCCTCGAAGCCCTTGCGATACCCGCGTAAACCCCATGCGCCGCTCGCACGGGGAAGTTACGGCAGGGCGGTGGCTTCCGGCAGAGCGGAAGCTCGCCCAGCGTTCACCCGCTCGATTGTCGAATTCACAGTTTCACGTTTTGTATTTCCTAACAGATCTTACGTATCTAAGAAACAGTTCGTATCGATTGCTCCGACGTCGTTGCGTTCCGATGATCTCGCACGTTTCTCGCGTGCCAGAGGATCCATGGGCACAGTTGAGTGGGGGATGGTCCTCGTACGGAGGCCTCGACAGCTTTGCTGCTTACCACCCTGATTGCTCGCGAAGTCCAGCGATCGCGAGCCAACCTACCAAGAATCCCCTGAGCCGAGGATGAACGTCTGCTGCCGGAAATCAAAGTCGCCGCGCTGAATGATTCCGATATGACCCTCCGGAAACTGTCACCGGAGGATGCCCGCCTTCTGCGGGCAATCAGAACTTGGTCCTCACGGTGATCCAGTGAGGGTAGAGCGCGTCATCGACGGATTCCGGTCCCGCGTTCAAGTAGCTCCTGGCCGGGCACGAGCGACAAACGCCGAGGACATCGTGGTGATCGACGTCGTGGAACGTTCAGTATCAGGACGTGGGCGCGTACCCGAGGTTCTTCCGCTGCAGGAACATCGAGATCTCCCGGAAGGTCGGCCGCTCGTTCTCCTCCCGTCGCCAGCACTCCAGCATCAGGTCGTAAATATCCTTGGAGCACGCGGTGGGCCGCGGCAAATAGTCGAAAAGGTTATCGGCGGCCTCCTTGCAGTCGTTGTTCTCGCCACCGGTGTCGGCGCAGTCCGCGGCACGGTGCAGCCGGCGCAGGTTCTGCACCATCTCCTCGTCGGACAAGTGCTCGTACGGTGCTCGCCGGCCCAGGTTCAGGATCTCCCACAGGGTCACCGCGAACGCCCACACGTCGCTCTTCGTCGTGTACTTGCCCTGCGAAGATTGGTATCGGTTACAACGATGACGCTTAAATCTGTCGCCGGCTAGAGTCCGTGTTGGGGGCGGACGTGCAACTTGTTGCCAAGAAGTGTTGCCGAGATAAAGGGGTCAAGAATGTTCTTGAAATGGATCGGCAACTTGGGTTATAATGCTTTCAACTACTCTACCAGAAAATCCGAAAAACTTTAAAAAAAAAACGCTTACTTACGATAGCATAAAATGAATTGTTATATATGAGTTATGCGGGTTGACAGATTCTACTATTATCAATTTTGTTGGATATATTTAAAATAATAAAGAAAGTTAGAGAACCGTGATCAAAGGTAGTTAGACAAAAATTATGAATAAATGTAATCTAGATTTTATTGTTGACTGATAAAACGAAGTAATTCTGAGCCTCATAAGTTAGTAGGTGAATAAATAAATAACATTATTACAATTTTTTCGACTGATTAAAATTATGAAAAAAGAATATACAATGATAGTTGGCTCACGATACCTTCATTTGTCACCAATTTGCAATCTATTTCGCAAATATGTATATCCAAGAATTCTAAAAGTGCATGCACCGCGATTCTAGTTTTGTAACACGAAGATTAATTAAAAAGATTATGAAACTTTTAGTAAGGTGCAGTAATTCGATATTAAAAATCTATCGTTTTCGACGAATCGTGATCACAGAAAGTTATCGTGCCGGCAAAGCGAGTTAATCACCTTCCGTATCGGAAACAGAGTTTTATCAATGACAGAATAATCATGCATTTCAAACAGCGTGGCCGCGATAACGAGCCTGACAAATCACGAATTCATTCGCGCGCAATACGCGGACCATTTGGTAAATTACTAAATAAGTGATATATAGAATAAGATAAATACACGGGCAAGCTGTGTTAATAGAGCAAACGTTCTAATTGGACCGTTCGAATGAAGCTTACCAGAAATATGGACTCCCAGGCCATCCAGCGTATCGGCAGTGGCACCGCGCCATCGACTTTGTAATAATCGCACGCGTACAATTCGTTGTCCGTACCGAAATCCGAGATTTTAATGTGGTAAGCTTTGCCCACCAAGCAATTCCTGTAATCGAAAATCATGATATCGATGAGGCGCATTCGCGATGATATCGTGTCGCGGACACTCGAATCTACAAACGTCCGAACGACGGCCATTTGTTTAACTTGGCGCGTGTATACCGTCGACGCCCGAGCTTTTATTATAATTAACAATTTTCTAATTTTCCTTTTCATCGGCGATCGCCGTTCGGAGTCCATCAAATTTGCCGGCAAACCGATCGCGAACGGTCAACGACACCGTTTTTATTTTCCACTCGGCTCTGCTGTTCCTTGTTTTCGTTTTGCTCGCCGCCTCCGTTTCTATCGGCGGTTTGCGGAACGGGGGCGGGCCTTTTGTTTTTTTCCGCGCCTCAAAGGGAAAACTACACCGGAGGGGAACATTTTCGAATAATTCTAGACCGAGCCGCAGACACGGAAAGAGGTTTCGACTTCGGCAGCCAGGAATCCGAATACTTTTCCAATCGATTCAGCTCGGATGAAAAAGCTAGGATCAAATCGATCTCTCGGTCGGTATGTCGGTTGAATAGCGCGGCCGCCAATCTGCATACGCGTACGCATTCTGTGCATCGCAGCAGACCGGAAGCAGGAATGGCTGCCAGCGGGCTCCATTTGCACGTACGTGTGGATGAGCTACGCTTCCTGTACAAGCACGCCCCACCATCGTACAATCGAACGTAACTTTACGGCAAACTTTACCATGACAACAACCGGATCGAATAGCTGCATCATCGTTTGGAGATCGTTATGAACAGTGGCCCGAAGTCACGGCAACTTCGCATTACCGATTTAAATGCAAACTCGGACGTAACCGGCACGTGAACGTTTTCGTCTTTGGTTATTTGCTTATAATCGTCTTGTCTTAGACGCGCCATAGGCGCGACATCGTTCGCTATACATTTCCTAAACAGTTGAAATTTATTATTATCTTACCTAGTATTATTATACTATCAACCAACAGTTTTTTCGTTTCTGTATTGAACATAATTATAGATAATTATTGCGTCCACTTCAACACTTGACATTTGCTTTACGTTTCATGGATGAAAATCAAAACGTATGCGATTTTTGGAAAGTACACTAAGTGACGTATCTAGGATGCTTCGTCAACGCGTAAGCATCATCGTGTTTTAATATGCTACGTGTATATGTCTAGGATACGACGCTACACTAAATACACTTAAAGAAGACACTAAATAATTATTATTATTATTAATAAGGAAATGAATATGCATGTAGTTGCTGTATTTTGCAATTTGTGCATTTTACACAAAATAGCACGGTCTAAAAATTACTGTGCACATAATTTCCTCGATTAGCTTCTAATAAAATTGTTATCCCCCTCCCGCCTCATAACAAGTCGATTATTTCCGTATTTTAGATTCAACAAGAGGAGTATTATTGCGTAGTCAGCCATATAATTGTGAGATCGAAGGGCCTCGATAAAATCTAACGCAGGCAACCGCGGGACAAGGAAATAAGGGAAAGTGGTCAGTATCTTGACTGGCATGAAATGAGTTTGTGCCTCGACAGAGGACTGTCGAGCTCCGTGAAGTATCCGGTTGACAGTGTTCGGCTCTGATCTCGTGAGGCGACCGCCTCCCGGTTTCAAAGACGAACTATAATTCTCGCCGAGACAAACGAGCAACCGAACGGTGTTCGAGTATCCAGCGTTATCGAGTGAATAGAGTCAATTAATTTCATCGGTGGAACAAAGCTCCAATTTGGAGGCAGAACCCAGGTAATTAGCGGCGCTTTATCGATCACTGTGATTGGCTGTGCCACGGTCTACGAGTTGAACGGCGACGACGGTGACCTGATCCACCAAAGTCCCGGGTCAGGACCCTTAATGCAATAAGCAATATTCACTCGCCGGATCCCATCGAAACCTTTGTGTGACTTACGGAGCGTCATCCTACGAGTAATACGGCTTTTACCAGTCGAGTATACTTAATGCAAATGAACATCTTTCTCTCTCTCTCTCTCTCTCTCTCTCCGCGAATAATCGAGTGCTGCACGGTAATGCTCGGTTTCGAATCCATTCGACGGAACTTGAAGCAAACTCAACACTTTTGTCACTTCGAACGCCGTCTTGCTTGTATGCTAGCTTCAGTCTGGAGTTAAAAGGGAATTTCAGTTATCAGCAGGGCTTTCCCTTGCACTTGCGTGTCGTTGATTGTATTAATTTCGAATAAACTGTAAATGTCACGTTATTCTTTTAATTATAATGTCTTTCACTTTTTTAAATGTATTATTATGTAATATTCGGCCAGAGTTAAACGCGCTGTGTTAAAAGTGAGTACAGGTAATTCTCCTGTAACAAGGTAGATAGGTCTCTAGGACGTATCGTGTGTGTGAAACCGTGTTATATGTCATTTCATCTAAATTAACTGGATCTAGCATATCGTAGTTCAATAATTTTAGGGTCTGCCTGAATTTTGTATTGTTTTCTTCAATATCTTTTTCTTCAATCTCTTCAAGGAACGACAAAACTGCAGCATTTTATTTCTTACATTTTTTGATCCAGTGACGTACGAGCTATTCGAATTAATTCAAATAAAGCGTAATTTGTATGCGCAGTGAAACTCAATCATATAAGCATAAAATTGACTAAATCAGTAGATTTGTAATAAAAGTAACCTTTCTATAATATGGTAGACAAGTTCCTAGAAAATATTGTGTTGTGTGAAAGTATGTTTGTGAGTGTGGTTTATTTTTTAAACCATGTTAAATAACCCAGTACAAAAAGGGAGCTTACATTCCGAAAACTTAATCAAAGCAAATATTTGTATTAATTCCGTATAACAAGCTTAATTTTAATTAAACACATAAAAGAAGTACAGTGGTGTGCAAAGGTTTTAGTCATTTTCTTATCGTGTTAGAGCGAAACGCTGTTACAGGTTGCCGTGCTATACGATGGTTGCCGCAATTTATCGTACCGTGTGAGAGCAAAACCGTGTCTCGAATGCCATGTCGTAGGAGGGCTACCTGTACTTCGATTTGATGGAAGCTACAACAATGGAATCACGCTTTCGTGAATACGTCGTACCTAATTTCGTATCAATTACATGGAGAAGTTCGCTAAGAAAAGTTCGTCTAAAGTAAATAATCCTGAGACAGTGACACAAACTGCGACTAGAAAAGCTATCGCGTTCCAGGAAAGAATGCGATCTCCTACGGCGTCGACATCGTCCCGAGGAAAGTATCTACTTTCCCATCATTTCCCCCGACAACCGTGAGGAGAGTCTCTCTTATAGCTATTATCGGCTCCGAGTGCGATCAAGTGTGTCCTCGACGATACTTTGGCGTTAGAAGCCGCGTAAGGGGCTTCATGGTGGTGCGGTCACGTGTGATCGGTAGGACTTCGACCTCGTGATGCTTCGATGTTAGATCGGGAGGTAAGTGCGGGCTGGATCGCTAGTCGGAGGGTAGCATTTGTCGTGAGAAATATAGAGGAGCCGGCAGGCGGGGGCATGCAGGTTGAACGATCTAAGAAAGAAAGGGACGAGTGGAAAAGAAGAAAGGCTGGTCGAGGATGGGGGCGGCGGCGGGCAGGGAAAGCCATTCTCTACATTTGTAATCGAAGTCGGAACAAAGGCGGCCCCGCGTACTCGGCGGCGGAGTACTTACATCGAGTCTTCGCCGAGCTCTACCGCCGGGCTACACGTTCTTGCGGCGTGTGCGACCACTATCACTGTTTCTGGCAACACCAGCACAACCGTCCCGGTATCACCGCTATCGGCGTCGACCACATCGAACCGTCAGCTTGCGCCTCCGCCGGTTCTTTCAGCCTCATCGTCTTCCTCTCCGCCCTTAAGTGTTTCACCCACACGCGCCTGCCAATGTACTTTCATCCGCGATCACACGCACGTCCTCTCCCTCCCTCCCTCCTTCCCACCCCCCCATTTTCCCGACCATTGCCGAACGGCCGTGAATATAGACACGCGTTCGCTGCACACAGCCATCGGGGGGCAAACCGGCCCTTCCTTTCTTGGACCCGGCCAATTGAATTGCATTACCGTTTGATCAGCAATCGATTCTTTCCTCTTTTCCACTCGGTCCGGCGCCGAGAATGACTTTATACGGCCCCCGCTACCGAATAAAATAAGGTGCCGCGAGAAATTGGCTACCGGGTGTTACGACCGGAGCCCCGGGTTGCGGCACACGGCGCGACGGCGACGTCGTTGACGCATACGCGGTTGTCGCCGATTCGAATTTATTCAATGCCCCTTGAACGCGCCAGATTTCTGCGCGCCGTTACAGCACTTCCATGATTCCGCCTGCTATTGTTCGGAGTATTGCTACAGTGAACGCCGTACATTTAACGGGACTTAAATCCTTCATTGTTTTAGACTTCTCAATGAAATTTATAAACATATACGCTATTTTAAAGAATTAAGGGAAAACCGAATTATGTAATTTCGTGTAAGAATATTTTATACATCTGTTCAGGAAAGATATACTGATTACACTGTTTGGAAAGAAACTGAAGTTTATATTCTGTATCTTAAATTGTTCAAATTCTAATAACTTTACAGAGTTAAAGATTTTTTTTTAGATTGATGTCAACTTATAAAAGAACGTTTCCTGTTCAAAATGATTTTCTGACAGTTGATCTACCATTTTCTATTACGATTTCATTGTACTTTAAAATGTGTTGGTATTAGAATCACACGGGTAAAAACAATAGGATATTAAAGACATCATGCTAGACAAATTCAGGTTTTCATAGACTCTTTTGACCGAAAGAACAAGGAAGAATATATCACTAACATTGTGTCAAAGTTATGTAAGACTCAGAGACAAATGAATAAAAAGGCATTTGTTAGTTACGGTTTGTTCGTAAACATTTATTATTATAAGGGGAGGTATTATTTATTTTTAATTATTATTTTCATTTCTATTGTGCATTTAGTTTAAAAATTGTTTAAGATACCTTCACTATTTTAAACAAGAGGCATCCGTATCCAAGAATTAAGCTGCGATTTCTCTGAAGATTTAATTGTTCATTAGAGTCGCTGTGCTCGCTGTACCTTGTACAATGGGTACGGATTTCTTGCATCGATAGTTCGACTATTCGAAATATTCGAGGACGGATGCGCGAAACGAGTGACAAAAGGGATCATGCGTGCATACTCGCGGGTATTTGCGTTTCTCTTCCGAGCCCCAAAGTCACGAAGAATTTACGCGGCGCGGTGAAATTCCCGCAGTGCCATATGTTTCACGGGAAATTGTCAGTTCGTCACGTCGACGCCTATCATCGAGTCAGCCGTTTATCGTCGGCATTACATTTTGATTAAATTCCGGGTACACCGATGAAATTCTAGTTCCTTCGCAAATGGATTCGCCGTGTTTGCGGCGATCTCTAGATACAACAGATCAGTCGGATCGTCGATCGAGCCACTGCAAAGGCCGATTAAATAATATTTTGTCCCATAAGTTTCTTCCGCGCCACGCTATGAGTGATTTTAAGTGGCTGTATTTATATAAACATGCAGGCATATCTCTTAGCCGTTTATGGCATCGGTTTCAGTCATTCGGGAGCTCTTTCAAAGTACGTTTCGTTGGTGACAAAGTCTCTTTTAAAATTTTTTCTGCACCGTTCAACATCGAGAGCCAAAAGAAGCATTCGCGACATACTATGCTTCATTGCTTTAACAAAGGCAATAGTGCGAAGGACATTTACGAATCATTCGTAAGCATAACTGCATCGTGTCGCGGAAACACCGCGCTATATTGTAGAATCGACCTCGCCGTCGTTTCAGCGTAAAAGTTTGAAAACACCGTTCTCCCGCGGACGACCCGTATTTAGCCGAGGAATCGGTATTCCTCGCTCTTCCCAATTTTAAGACTCTCAAATAAACCAAATTTCTATCAAATAAAATCCATTAATTAACTCTCAGGCAGATCCTTGCGTCCAGCGACACGAACCTCACGTAAATAGCCGACGCGGACAGTAACCGGGCGTGTCGGTTAATAGAAAATCTTGAAAATTGGACCCGGTTACACGGTTCATATATAACATAAAAAATCTACCTTAAACAACAAATATCGTGTATTCATTTCGCATCAAAAAAAGGGAAGAAACTTATGGGACACCCTAATGTTTTTGCGACGCCGGCAATGACTCCGCCGGCAAACCCACGGAAATCGTCTATCGACTGCGCGATCCGTGTCGCAACACGACCCGATGCAAATTTATGCGGGACTGCGTCGACCGTGGACACCAAATTCTCGTATCTCAACAATTTAGGTCGCGCCGCGTGCAGACTTTTATGGTAATAAAGCTGAAAACTGATAGACAGTTATAATTTTTAAATGTCCCGGGCACTCCGAAACAACGCGGGAACCGTAAAACGGTTCTCAAGCGTTAAAATGACGCGGGCGCTCGTAAAACAGTTTTAACGGCTTAAAATAACAAAGTGCTCGGAAAGTAGTTGCGCGTTGAAATAAGGCTCGATGAATGATTAGAATTTCTTTTCAGTACTCTCAATGAGCCTGCTGAAATTAAAACTCCACTGTATTCATACCAGACTGGATCGTTGTACTTCAAAGGCGGATAGTAGAGTATGGAGAAACGGCAGTATTTCTTGTCAAATTGTAATTTCAGTGAAAACAAAAATATATTTTCAAACTTCAAGATGTTTAGAATATTTTTAGGGTAAGGCAAAATAAAAAATACACGTAATACATATTAATCAATTGAGATAAACTGATGGGTTCCCGTATGATTTCATTGGCAATCATTTTCCAGATAAAAGCACTTCATAAATATATAGGCAATATTTTGCTAAATACCACTGTCCGGCAGTAATTTGAATTTTTAATTTTTCCAAGTATTTATTAATATGTCCCACATTTTTCGTTTATTATGTATACACATAAGATGTGTGTATACACGTATAGTACACTATAGTATACGTTTAGTGCTTTAAAATGGTGGTGTCACAGCCAACTGGTTAAACGATATGCAAAAATGGTTATTTAATATCTATTCGTATATCATCCGGCCTGGAATGATTTAATGTTATTGGGAGCGTTCTGATCGAAAGGTAACAATAAGTCAGGTGTTTGATACTTCTGGCCGATGGCTTGGATCGCTGGTTGCTGCACAATCGTCGACTTAAATCGTCCTACGGGCATTTGGAGGCACGTGCAACGCCGTAATAATACCGCGCCGGGAGCGCACAGGAAGCGCATCCTGGTATTCTATTAAGATTTACGAGCGGTCGTTTGAGAGACACTGGTCAACCGGAAACTAGGTTCCACGTGTTGTAAGAGCGCCGCGGTTAGCGTGAATATGTATGTAGAGCGCATATGCACATATGTGCATCTATACTTCCCCATCGATTCGACGGAATGGCCATTGCATTTCAATAACAGGAACGTGGATGGGTTTCGTTGCATACTGGCTAGAAGCTTTTGTCTGCGGGAGTCAAGGGTCCCTGATCCCGAATATTGCACGCCTTACGTATACAACGCCGGAGATCATGGCATCGCCAGACCAGACCGGATGAAACTAATCTCTTATACCTTTTCGCATTTTTTAAATAAACGACCGCCAATATCCGCCGTAACAGGTTTTAGAACGATCGCGATAAATTGAAATGCTGAATGTTAAGAATCGATATTGCTGTGATATTTGAATTTGTTATTCTGTTAACCCTTTGCATTCGAGTGGCGACTCTGTGGCGCTAATAAAATTTTTTATGATAAATTCCAAAATTATTTTTATAGATATTGTCAAAGCTTAGATTTAAAAAATTGTCGAAAGTTTAACTGTTACACGAGTCACGAGACTCAATATCGTGTGCTTAAAATGAATTTTGTTATATAAAATGAAAATACTAGAAGCCAGAGAAATTATTTTAGATTTCCAGTTGAAATGGCTTCGAGTGCAAAGGGTTAATAGCTTGAACTAAGGCGACCTATATGTGACGTTATATATTATAAAAATCAGTAAAGATTTCGTCTGGAAAGGTATTCAGTTAAATTTTTTGTTATTAAAAATGGCATGTCCTCGTGAGAATTAGTTTCAAAGAATGAGATTTTATTGCAATCTCTTGTCACAGACAAGATCTCAAGATTTGAGATCGATTATTTTGATCATCATAAAGAGACTAACAGGGAGAAGTCACGGACTTCGAGTCGTCGATTCAATTGAAATTTTCATTTGGTAAATTCAGACTAAAAATTTTTTTAAAGGCATTTGAAAAGGCATTATTTATGAACAGAGCGTTGTGTATAGATAACAAATCAAGAAACAAATTCTTTGACGAGTCCGACTCGTAATGGAAATTACTAGTAACAAATAATCAAATATGGATGTTATTCTGTTCATTAATATTGGAATAAAATTCTAATCCCTTGTTATTGATAAGTAAGCATTCAAGTATATTCAGGCACGGAATAAACATTAATGTTCTGTCCCTTCTACGAAAATGTGCCAATTGAAAAATTCCTAATCGCTGTAATTGTGAAGAGAATGGTACGTCAAGAGATTAAAGACGTAGTCAACAATTTGTATAAAAAACGTAAAAACAATATTCAATCGTCATCTTTATCTTCTGGTTCTATCGTCCATATTAAAGTAGTATTTAAAAGCACTTGCTTGATTTAGTTAAAAAACATTGGAAATATAAACAACACTATAAAGACATATTTTAAATGTCTTAGAAACGTCTTGTTTTAAGACGTCTGTTTTAGAACGTCATTAAGTCGTTTTATAGGTGTTTAAATTGAACGACCTTTTAAGTTTTGAAATAAGACTTCCATTTTAGGATACAAGGCGATGAGGTCTAAAATGGGCGTAAAATGGACGCCTTTAAGATGTTCAGAGTTTATTGCCTCACAAATCCAGAGGTTGTGGATTCGATTCTTTTCTGCGGTTATGTCAAGATTAGGTGTTAGGGTTATATGTCAAGTTTATGTACTAAAGTTATGTTGTATAACCTTGACGTAACCACAGAAACAAATCGAATCATAGTCCTCCGAATTTTTGATCTTATAAGTTACTCAAATAGCCATTCCAATATCCTGCAATATGTTTTTTATTTTTGGTATCTCTGCACAGTCTTCGGTCCGTCGAAATTAAAACATTAAATATCTCCATAAATCATAGCCATTCACACAAATGCTCAAACATAACACAAATCATTTTCAGACTGAATTCACGAAAAAAGATTTCATTTTAAGCGGTATCCCAAATTCCGTGACATAACCTGACATAACCTCACCTTCTAAGAAAATAATTTCAGTTATTGTACAAATAGGAAAATTATTTATTATTATTTATTATATATTTTTATTATTCGAGGCTCCTAAGAATCTGCTTAAATAATTGGAGAGTGGAAACTCCACTCAGTGTTAAAAGCTAGTTTTGATTTCTGCGTCGAGTGTTCGCTCGGACGAAGAATCTCGCGGAAATTGCGGTAACGAATTGAACAGGTTATGCCGCGGCAAAAGGAAACGAAATTAATTACTTCCCCTAATAAATCGTGGGAATGTTTACCGTTGACAAACTTATCAATAATAACTGCGAGATTCCAGTTTAATCGTTATTCGCGACGAAAATAAGCCGGTGTTCTTGCTGTTTTCCGCTCGACGGATCACTAACGAATCGTTGATTTCCCATGTGGGTTTCCGGCTTCGTTTGTTTTCGGGCTTATGGAAATGCACCCTGGGAAAGCCATAATTTAATTTCAACGTAAGCGTACAACAGAGGGGCCCAATGGCGGAGTTTCGTCTTGTTTTAATGGATGTTTAGAACTTTCCAAAGACCGACGGTCGTCGAGCGATACAAAACTTTATTTCTGGACTTCCGGTGGCGCCCGATACGATAATAAGCAGGATTATTACTTCAAAACGTGAATATTCTTTCAAAAATATAACAATTAATGTTCATTTCTATTATTTCAAGCAGTCATCTTTTCTAATAGCATAAAACGTAACGCAATCACGTTTATAAATAATGTGCAATTTCTTTTATTTGCTCGAGTTATTTATATGCATGAGATTATTTACATGTTTTACTAAATTCGACTAACAACTGTGAAATATTTTATTCGATCATCTTGCAAATAACCGTCCAACGAATTTTCATATTCAAAATAATTCGAGTGGTACACCCTCATCTCACGAAGTATAGTACGGGAATATCTATAAGCTTATTAAATTTAAATTTAAATCCGAAAAGAGGTGAATATTTCACGGATCGGTTAATCCCTTGCACTACGATTCCTAACTGCGTCGATTAGCACTTATTTGTCCTTAATATTCTTAATAATAGGACCAGACAATTTTTGTTTCTTTTATTGTCTCTGCGTACTTTTCTATCTAGACTTTGATAAGAGAAGAATTTATCTTTATTTCGATGTAGATGAAATTAATAATGTTCATATTTAGTAGATCTTGCATGAAATCTGTATCACGAGTCTGACTCGTTATTATAGTGCAAGGGGTTAATTCTGTTTTACCCGAGGAAATTAAGGCAACGGCGAAGCAGCGAAAATTATTATCTGATTTGCGGAACTCTAGAGGAATAAAAGAGTATTTCAGGAGTTATAGAAACGAAGGAGTGAAAATAAAGACGAGATAATTCGCTGAATGGACTGAAGCAACGTTCCACGGCCGATCAAGCGTCTGCTTAGCCGTGTTCCTAGCGTTCGGATAACCGAGTCTGCATTTCCGTCGTCCGTTAGCAGATTCCTCCGGAGAAGTCGAAACAACGTTTGCGTGTCTCTCCGAACGGCCGGCCGTCCGTGCGCGGTGCCGAAGAAAGGATATAGTTGGGGGATCCGTTAAGATGCCCGGCTGTTCCCTCGGGAAAAGGGAGATCCGCGCGGCTGATACGTTCGCGCGAACTTCCGTCGTACTCACCTAGTAGCCAGATCCCGGTGCACGAAGTTCAGATTCTCCAGATACCGCATACCCGACGCGATCTGAGCCGCCATGTAGATGAGACAGTTGAAACTGAAACGAGGAAACGACGTGAGTCGCCCGGAGGACAAAGTTGAGTCGCGGGGGTTCCAGGTTTTCGGTTGGGCGCCCGGCGTGGGTGCCTGGAAGGAGGGACGGCTTTCGGAGTGCGGCGGGATCGTCGAAACGACGGAACCGCCGAGGACTCGGTGACTGCGCGAAGACTACGTCGCTCACGATTAATAAACGCTTCAAACTCCGGCCCCGGTGAAACTTATTGGGTGTTAACTTCGCGTCGCGACGCCTTGCCACAGCGCGGATGAAACTAATCGTAAATCTTGAGTCTCGGAGCTGTTGCTCCGCCGGGGAATTATTTTGAAATTCTCTCTGCGACTGATTAATTTTACAGAATCGACCGACGCGAACGTCGAAGATCGCGTTACCGGAATATTCGGGATTCTGTTATTGCTCAACTGTTTCTTAATACTCAGTCGACCGAACAGGAAGGTTTACCCATTCATGACCGAATGAAGAAATCTACCACTTCTTTTTGTTGTCATCGCTTCGTCATAATCTGCATTCGATTCATCAAACACTATTTTTTTTTACAAAATACAGTATGAATTGATCTCTCTTAGCGCTTTGACTCTTAGCCATACGTGGGTCACATAATTGTTTAAAATTAATTTCTACGCTAATCGAGATTATAATTTCTTAATTTTACTAAGATTTGCAAGAGTACTTTAATTAAAGGTACTTTAATTTTAAATATGTAATTTTTGATATTAGGTTCTTTATTATTTTGATATTCTGATTAACGAACGGAGAAATAGAAGTTAAATTTTGGCTAAGATAATATATAACTGTTTTGAAAAAAAAAAGATGAATACAATTTATAATTCGTGAAACAAATAGGACGAAATGTGTCGCAACATTCTATATTCAAAAACTAATACCTGATCTTCTATCACAATTTCAATAATATTTTCCATGTGTTGCGAAAGAAAAAGGTTTGAACAATAACCTTATGTATACATTTTTTTTATTAAATGCTCACTTGAAATAAGATGGAAGCATAATTTGAAATCTGCTTTTTAATTTGACAAACTATGCGGCAGTATAGTAAGATTCAAGGATCTCAAAGGACGAATTATTTCCTCTATTTATAAAAATTGCAGATGATTACCTCAGGGTTTTGACACCGATTGGCATTGAGTGGGCGTCTTCGGCAGTGATATGCGTTTTCAGGAATTGGCAGAGGTCTCCGTGTTCCAGGTACTCCATAACCACACAGAATGGTTCCTCGCGGCAGCAGGCACCCAGGACTCTAGCTATGTTTCGATCCTCCAGAGCAGCCAAGATCCTGACATCTCGTTGAAAGTCTAACCTGAGGACGAGATTCACAGTGATATTACCAAATGAACATTTCCAAAGCGGAATTCCACAGTATCAACTAAACATTGAACGTTTCAAAAATATCTTCTATTAAAAACTAAAATTAAAATTATTTTACTAAAAACTAGATCATTATATGTAATTATTAAAATGTGGACCTTTACACATCCATACTATGTAAATTTTTATGTAAAATATTCCAAAATTTCCAAGAATCCGATAATTTGTAAGTAATAAAAACTTACAGCAAAATTCAGTTATAAAATATACAAAAAATACAAATTTGAAGTATTTATCGTTAATTACTGTTATCTAACAGAAATTAGTAATATATTTATTTTATTTGTAGTGCGGGATATCTTCTAGCAGTAAATTTTTATTGTTTATTCTAATATCTACGAAACAATCTATGAAAATTCATATACGCAGTATACTCCATCCAGTAACAAACTCCGTCATGTGTTAATCACGAGCAAATATTAAGTACAAATGATAATACTTAAAATCCAAGAATGAAAAATAGAGCTGCGATAAACCAGTAACTCTGTTAAGCGCCATCATATCTGCGGAGCAACTGTGATAAATAAATACTGCTGTGAACGAGCAGGACAACGATAAGCCATCGGATCGTTCCATTACCGTGGCCTTTTATGCATTAAAGTTATAATACCGCAGTTTCATGAATTTCGGCAAATTTTCATCCCGCGGACTCCCGGAACGACAAACCGGGAACACGGAATGCCGTACAACAGAATCGGGTTTCGCATCGGCGCAAGAAAACTGGTGGGGGATTGTTAAAGGAAATGGACCATTGCTCGGTCCGACGGTGTCCGTTTTGCGAAATAACCGTAAGATTTTCGCGCGAAGTTCCGGCATCTCGTTTGCATGCTGGCGCAAAGTAAACGGCTCGGTCGGGCGATTCGATTAGTCGACTGGGCGTGCGTTCCTTTACCCCGGAGGAGGAAACTCCGAAGGCGGGAGGCACTGCTTTCCAGAAGTGGTACGCGTATGGCAACGGTCTCGCGCGTTTCCACGCAGCATCGTTACTTCGGGCTTACTTACGATCGACTTGGTAATGGCACTCTCGCGTGATAGCTTAATGCGGCTGTTAACAAAACTACGGGCTCCGCGTATCGATTCCCCATAAACTGCGAATTCTGGTGCGTACCGTCGCCGCGGCGTCTTCGAGCCGCGTGGGCGGAGTAACGGCCTTCACCGAGCTTTAGCTATACGCGTAATGCGGACATTGTTTCCCGTCTGGGAGACAGGTGCGTCGTATTAAACGGAAACGGTGGGCTGAGGACCGGAATTCTCAGTTTTCTTAACCCCTTGCATTACCACTCCTTTCATGCTGTGACGATTAATACTTACTCGTACTTAATCATTTTCCTAATAGAACCCGACAATTTTTGTTTCCCATATTATCTTTATTTACCTTCGTTTCTATACTTCTATACTTCACCACAAGTCTGACTCGTTATTGTAGTGCAAGGGGTTAATTGCGTAAGAGTTGAAAGTCAATTGGTAGCATTTTCGTAGAAAAATTCGGATGAAATCTTTTCAATTAATTAATTTTCGTAGCAGTTGATATCTGTTCCTTCAACATTTACTTCATACATCAGGAACACGCATTCACTTGTGTCCTATGAACCATACAACTACGATAGTAACTCTTTTGTAAACTCTTCAGTATAGTTATTTTATACAGTATAATTAAGCACGAGTGTTATATAATTGATAAAACTGTATTAATTATCGTTAGAATCGAATAATAAAAATTGTTGTTATTGTTATAAAAAAAAAACAAGAAATAATAGATAAGAAAGATCCAGGATTTGTATAAAACAGGTATAATAAATATGAAAGATCCAGAATTTGTATTTTATAAAACAAGGATAATAAATAAGAGAGATCTACGATTTGTTTACAACATAAAAACAAATTAAGAAATCATTAATTACTAGTAGATACCTAAAATTATGATTACTGACTGAGTATTACACAGTGATTGACAGATTGACCCTATTAGGACAGTCATAAAAATACTCCATAATCATTTCCGACATATAAAACAGTTTATTTATCGATAAAAACTGAAACCTGTAGTGAATAATAATATGTTTGAATATAATAGTGCTTATAGCTAGTCAATCACTATGAAGAATGAAGAGTGTGATGACAACTCTTGACCTTCCTCATATTTTCGAAAATATCAACAATTTTTGTCATATAACTTCGTTTTGTAAATTTTGGAGCATACATTATACATAGGTAATAATTGTTTGAATTGTTCCAAGTCTTATTAAATTAATATATGCAAAAATTTTTGACTATTACAGCTGTGATTTTTAGATTAAGTTATGTTGATCCTATGAAATTGAAAACGTGTTATTAATTTTTGATTTATTTACGTATTTACAAACTATTAATTAGAGTAATAGAGTAAAAGATATAATTTATGTTGTATGTTTCGTCGTTTTTATTCAGTGAAAAAGGCATTACTTATATTTACTAATTTAAAAAAATAATGGTTATCCATTATACATAGGTCAATAACTGTACACGCTACCTGAGTTATTATGTGCTTTTTATTATATATTTTTGTATTTAAAACGAAAATTGAGTTCAACAACTATAATGAACACTAAATAAGTTCAATTATCGCAAGACATTACTATATTCTCCTAATACGACATTCTTCCTTGTATCATTCATTAATTTCTCGTGTAAATGCATAAAATCTGTCTAATCGGCAATCAACTAACACTATATTGATTGAAGGAAAACGTATTATGCTTAAACAACTTACTAAACTATTATTTCATTCAACTAAACATTTATAAAAATAGTGATTTCACAATCGATAAGACGACGAAGGGGTATTGCAATATTTTTTCAATATCAGAAGTAATAATTTTAATGAAAATGCAATAGAAAAATGGCAAGTTCATATTTTTACATTAATTCGTGCAAGCTAGTCCGTTAAATTAAATTGGAACGTTCTAATTGCAATTCATAAGTCGTATTTACCACAACGTATTGACAGTGTCTCTGACGGCCTCCCTATCAGTTCGATCAATTTCACCGCCGGCGATCTTTGTTACGCCGAGGACGGGCGGCACAATTAATATTTCTAATGAATATTCATGCCCGCGAAATAAGAAACCGGCGGACCGCAACGTTTTTTTCCCCCGCGGACGAGACGAACCGCCATGCAATTTGGGTTATTTAAACGTTTGTCTCATCAGCTCGCGCTTGATGTTGACGAACAAAACAGAACACGGTCCGCGGAAAACGGAGACTGCACAATTCAATTAAAACCTTATTTCCAAAACTCTAATTAACCGGATGAAAAAGTTCTGCCGTTATTTTCCTATGTGGACAATACGCGCGGCCCTGGAATCGCGCGCAGACATCACGAAAATTTAACCATTGTTAGATTGCTCCGTTGTTAATTCTGAACCCGTTCTTTTTTTTTAACATGCTCGAACATTTTCACGTAATCAACAAAGCGTGGACAAAGAAAGGTAAATATTGAACAAAAACAATTGCTCGAACGCAGCTTATTCATTCGCCATCGGGAAACGTAGCATTGTGTGTTCTCATGTAAAACGTTTCGCTTCAAATTTTTATAACAAATGCGGCTAGTGGTGCAGAAATTGGGGAGAACATAACTATTATGTTATTACTATAATAAAATTATACTTGCATTGTAACTATGTTATTCAAATTTTATTTTATGTAATTTGGAAAGGTTACCAGTTAGTACATAACTATATTAGACAATATATTATTATATTATACTATATTAGACAATCATTTTTATGCCTTAAAGTAACATTTTTCCCTTTTTCTGGTAACGTTGTATTAAAGAACTAATATCTGTGATTTTATTTATTGTATTCGATTAGGCATATCTTCGAGAATTGTAGCATCAAATAGTCTCTTTTATCGTACAAATAGAATTGACAAAATCCATTTTTTAAGAACGTTAAAATAAAACAAATAAATGTAGAAATTACTCATTGACACTATGTACTGTAATAATAAGAATTAGCGAGTGTAGATAAACTAAAATTAGCTTTTACTTTCTTCGTTATCCTATCTTAAATAAAATTATTCGCATCAATTCTTACTTACGAAGAAGTAAAGTGCAGTTATCGAAAAAACTGTTTTGCAATAAGTGTCCAAAATTATTTCACGAATGGTCGAGGTAATTTCTAGGTCAAGCGTGCGTTGTAGAAGTTGTCAGCAGGGTCCAGGTACGATTTCGCCCAGTAGGAGCTATAGATCGGAAGTGGAAGAACTGCATCTTTGTTCTCGAGGGTGTGAAGACGGTGTAAGTGGTGGAAAAGGACACGAGGAAATGGAGCAGACTCCGATCACGATAGGGACGCGATAAGTCATCCTCGCGGCGCCGCGGGAGACTTGTTGCGTGAGCAGACGCCGAGGAACCGTGGTAACGCCGTGGATCCGATCGTTTTACTTTTTATTTATGACGGTGCGTGAGCCGGGCCGCTCGGAGCATCGATATTTACAGGGAACCACGATAAAGCGTAGCGACGGGAGTACATTAACAGAAACGATCGGCTCACGTGATAAATTGTGTACGCGTACCTTTCCGAAACGCGGCACGACGGGCAGAGGGTTTCGAAATCTATTCGGTCACGAGCGCTCGTTGCTTGTGGGAACCGGTGCTTGATTCGAACACGGAACATCGACATTTTGCTAGTCGGTTTCCAGTTTCAATAGACGAAGAACGAGTGCACTTTAGTTAACGATTACTCGTTTCCAGTCACGTTTTATTGCATTATTTCAAAGTTTCTTTTGCTCTCATTGAAAATTGTTGTAAGTTGAATTAACCCTTTGCACTCGAATTCACTTAAACTGCAAATCTAAAATAATTTTTCTGGCATCTAGTGTCAGCATTTTATGTAACAATGTTTATTTTATGCATATAAAATTGAGTCTCGTGACTCATATGATAATTACACTTTTAACAATTTCTAAATCTAAGCTTTGGAGATGTCTATTAAAAATAATTTTGGAATGTATCACAGTAATTTTAATGGCGCCGCAGAGTCGTCACTCGAGTGCAAAGAGTTAAAACTGAAATGTACTTTATTAAAAATTAATTATTATACTCTAGAACGTTCGCGTATTCAGTAAACTAAATGATGATGACGTGTGACGGAACTACAGAGATACAGAAAATATGATGTGCTTGAAAATCTAAGGTGGCAACCTCACGGTTCGGTTTTTGCTTTTGAACTGAAAATGCCCGTGTTGTCCGGGGTCTCCGTCGCCAACGATTCACCCTCATAAAGAGCCATAAAACAATTAGGTTGGTCTGTTTTCAAGCGCTTGACAT
Source organism: Augochlora pura (assembly GCF_028453695.1). Taxonomy (NCBI): domain Eukaryota; kingdom Metazoa; phylum Arthropoda; class Insecta; order Hymenoptera; family Halictidae; genus Augochlora; species Augochlora pura. The sequence goes on from NC_135778.1 coordinate 11,431,850, forward strand.
TGCTCCAACAAACTCCAACAAAAATTACCATGGTATGTAAATAATTGCGCCGTCTATGATTCTTTTAGTGAAAGATAGTCTAAACGTAAATGTTTAGGGATCAGAAGTGACGCAAATGTTAAAAGAATGTAATTTATGTTTTTGGTACAATATGAAGATAATTTTTCAGCAGAATGGTAATCTTAAAATGCTTATTGTTAATTCTCCCTTTATAATTGAAAGCATACGGGAGCTCTTGTAAAGGTACACTTATATAAGGTATTTATTCAGTAGATTTAAATCTGTGGAGATATACTATATAAACTGCTACATATCGAAATATATACATTCCTCGAAATCGTACAAATTACTATAAAACAGTCACTTCTGCCTCTCCATAGATCCGCGAAATCCTTCGTAGCGAGAAAGAAAGGTTTTATACAATTATATCAAAACCGAATGGGTGAAACGCGCCGCAGTGAAGTCTCCAAAGAACTTGAAACATTCAAGAATTTCGGTATTAATTTAAACCGTGTCCAAGGAACGCTCTTTAATTCCCTTCACGCAGAAAAGATTCAAGGATCAAGACGTTACACGTAGCAGCCGTATGCAGAATACGACTGGCTTAAAAGATAAAAGAAACGAAACCCATTACCGGAACAAACGAGCCCCATCGGTACGGAAGGAAACGGACCGGGCGCGATATCCCTAGAATTAGTTACAAACTGCGAGGGCTTAAAAGTCTTTGGGACCGAATCATCTTTCCGTACGCTTCCGGCCTTCCTTTTAGCGAACATCAGATAACTCATTCGCGCCGATGAAACTTCCCCGGCGTCCCCTCCCGCCCCCCTCACGCCGAACGGGACGTGGAGTTTCTCGCTCACAAAAGGCTGAACTGCTACGATATCCGATGAACGTCGTCGATTTTCACCGGATGGAAGCTTTGTCATCTGCTTCGCCGGATTCGCTCGTCCCTCCCCGAATTCCCCTCCTTCCCTCCTCCTACTCAACCCCCTCCGGCAACTCACCCCATCTGTTCGCGATCCTAGCTGGTTCCTGTTCGTGTCGCCACGAAGCGCGCCGAACTCTCGATACCCTATCTCGCCGGTCATTGTATGCAAATCTATTCCATTCGTGGAATCGAACTGGCCTTTTTCTGATGTCTAGCTTGATAGCCGCGAGAACGATCGTCTTCTACGGTGTATCTGGACGTTTCACCGCCGCCGTGGGGTTTCCTCTATAAACAACGCGGGTTGCTGCGAGGGGTCCACGGCCCTCGGCGTTCGGAAGAAACCGGGACATTCGGTACAGAGCCGCGCTATGAATTTTATGCGCAGGACAGCCACTTCGGCCGGACGACTGCTCGATGCACTTTGAATCTCTCAGTATCGCGAACTGTGCTACTTTTTGCCTGACCGTTGGAGTAGATTCGATTCCGTTCGCACTGTGGAATCTATCTCTTATGCTAGCTAGCAGACGGATACCTTTCCTGCGACTATCAGATCTGTTACCGATCCGTGTACAGTGACTTGCATCGATATTCAGACATCTTTTAGTCAGCTAGCTGTGTCTGGCCAGTATACTTGTCATGATGAAGTGGTAGTATTTCGTGACATGACGGGTATACTCGCCACGCATACAAAGTAATTTTAACACTGAACCTACCATGCGCGGTCAAATGACCGTTTTTGAAATATCGTTTAGAATTTCTCGTATACAACGTTACTGTATCACCATGTAGCTTCTCGACTTTTCCATATAACATACATACAACCCATTTTTCAATATTCACAATTTTCTTTATTGCTTACTTTCCAAAAAAAATTTATAGCGTGTCTAGTCTACCACGAGCGGTCATTTGACCATTTGAAAAATTCATGTTATTTACGACTATATTCTTTGATAAGCGCACTCCAGAAATTGTTTTATGAGTCTACAATGTAATTGTGGATCTACAGTGTAGAAAAACGCGCGATTGGAAGAAATGCATAGCGTTCTTTATACAACAATAATGTAAGCGATCTCTGAGATGATCGCTGGTCAGGCTGCGTACTGTTTATGTCTCGGAGATAAGAGGTCTATCTTTGGGAGATGAGATGGTTCGTTGATGGAAGGAGAAAGATGACTCTTTCTCTTTTTCGAAGAGTAAGAGTCATTCGAATAAAGATCTTTGCCAAAGAAGCAGCCCACCTAATTTCACACTTTGTGTCTTTTACAATACGGTCTTGCGAACCGAATAGAGAGCATCAAAATTTCACAGTGTGTTATAGAAATTATTACGTGGTATAAATAAGTGATAGTTTCGACAATGTCAACAGAGCTAACAATATTTTGTGATATGATTTACAATTTTTTGTATTTCTGGTCTCAATATTTTGCCCTGTTGGATTTATGTTTTTATATTTTAGTTTCTACTTTTTTTACTTGGATTTTATATAAAGAAACGATAGGTGAAGAAATATCGAGGCAAGAATTTTTATTTCATTAGGCAGAAGAGCTTGGGACCGAATATCGGAATGAGAGACAGCTAAGCAAAGAATGTTCATCAAAAACAATAATAAACACAGCTAAAGATTCTTCTGGACGCAAATCTTGTCAAATAAGATATTGTAAAGTCAATAAGAGTCCGATTTAAATAGGCTGTAATTTCTATATTCATTTTCAAGATGCTGTATCTTTTTTTCCAAAAATGGAAAGACAATGGGGCTTAGCAGGTTTTAAAGGGTAAAGTCTCTACTTTAATATGTACCAACGGATTTTTACTGTCAAAATTTGTATAAAATGTAAAAAATACGTATGTGGAAGATGTGCAATACAAAATGCTGTAATTTGTAAAAAATATGATGAAAGGTAAATAAATCTTTCTAAATAGTAAAGCGGTGAGCGGGTTTTTATCGTAGCACTAGAAAAATATTTTGTTTACTATCCAATTGGCTAAAATCTCTTTCTATATTAAGATACATATGTTTTTTTTTTGAAGCGGTCATTTGACCGCTCATGGTAGGAGTAGTTATACATGAAATGTCGGTAGGTTTAGTGTTAATTGGAGTAAAGATATAGTCTCAAATGTTAAGGTATTTGGAATATTTTGAAGCCAGGATTTAGTATAAAATAAATAGAAAGTATAAATAATTGGTGTTCTGGTTTCATTGGCAAATATTTCTCGTCTTATATACCAAACACTTTGTTAAGAAGCATACACGGAGGTGTTTACATTGTTATAAAAATAAGATATGAATTTTTAACTTTCATTAGTATTCGTTTTTTTCTACGTTTTCGTTTATTGCGTATACGGTACATGTCAATATTAAGTGAATAAGTAAATATTAGTGATGAAAATGTTAATTTTACAAAATAAAACCATCTCTTTGATCTAGTATTTTAACAGCGTCTATTGCTCTGGAAAGAAGATGCTATAGCTAACTGGTTAAAGTAGAAAAATTATTTCAAACTGAACGAAGTGACTGGAATTAATTGGACCTTGAGATTTTAGATAAAAGATTTTATGAAATATAATATAGAATATAAGTATTTCATTCTGCAAACATGCAACATTAGCCGTAAGAAATTATTTGCCTTAAGTTTATCTATATTATTAATGCAATCTTGATCTAGACAAGGAACCGTTTATGGAAACAAATCGTTTCGCGTTTCTTTATATTGACTTTGTCACATTGTTCGTCTCAGTTACATTGAATTCTTATGTAAAATTGCGTGTTCGTAAATTATCGACTGCGTAAGAAACATTTTAAACAAAAGTATATTAATTTACAGTGGGGAGCAATACCGCGTCCACACTTTTAGAATACATATATAACATAATTTTTTTGAAACTGGTCAAAATTGCTGAAATTATTTTAAGATATCCAGGTTATAATAATTGATTAAGTTAAGGACTAGTTTATTGTACAATGACTAAAATAATTCTTTTTAATCTTGGTATTACTTGGAATAACAACATAATAAAAAAAACTCATGAGTTTTGACTTGTTTAATTTAACACGCTCAGCGCCGACAATCAACCACTGAAATCTCCACATAGTTAAAGCAATTTAATTAATTAAAGCGAAACTAGAATCCGAAACTCTTTCGTATCCGAAACATTCTAGTTAAATTCAATTCGTTCAAATATATTACAATAAAAATGAATTTTCAAGATTGATAAGAAATTAGCGTCACTCATATTTCGATGACGCGGCGCTCAACGCGTTAAACAATAGATTTTGCAGATCTCCTTAGGGCCTGATAGATATCTTTACTGATGAGTCCTCTAACAGGCCCAGGACACGAATCGTTCCCTTTCTTTTCCTCTACCCCGTCATCATTCGCAGCGGCGCCAAAGCACTTCACCATCTCACTGCTCTGACAGTCGCCTTCGGCGAATGCTGGTTTCACGGTGAACAACCGTGGCGATGCTTCGATAAAATCGAAATCCCGTGTTGATATTTTCTAACTGGTTTATTGCAGATAAATTCCGATGGAAAGATCGGGTCTTGAAATGAAGTAACTAGAAATTTGATTGTTTCCAGCCATATGTATGGAGTTTTTAGTTGGATGAGAATGGTAGCAATTTTTATGGTTAACAATTATTTTATTTTATAGTATTAGAGTAATATTAAAAATGTAACATATTCTTTGTTCAGGTTTTAGGTTCTATACGGCATTTTTCATGTTAGAATATAAAATAAAACAATATTAGTAACCGTAATCATTTCCACTTTTGTTCGTAGTTCATAAGATTTAGAAGATTCTGCAGCTTTCATATGAAACACAACGTGATGTTTCTCTCCAAAAACTTTGTTTGGATAATTTCATCATCCCCCGATACTTACTCGCACAATAAAAGTATACAATACCAAATAAACGTAGCGAAAGCAGTAGAAAGACAAACGCGAGTCCTCCAGAGATCACAATAAGAAGCGGACAGTCGTAAATCCGCGTTTACTACATGAACTTCGAAACTCGCATGAATTTTTATACCCGGTAGGCCTGCGGCAGGGCGCAATACGGTAAGTACTCTCGACAATACGGTTACGGATCTCAGGTGTCGCCGGCATAACGTTTTATCTCGGGAATAAAATTATCGAATAACATCGGAGCGAATGAATTCGCAGCGCGGGCAGGGGGGGGGAATCTTAATCGAGGTTTCGCCGTCGCGCCGGTATCTCCGTTCCCCCGTTATTCTCCAACAATCGTTTCACTTTCCAACGGTCCACCTTTACCGGATGGCGGAACAAATCTTGCGTAAAATCACGTCCCGTGTAACCGAGCGTTCTCCACGGCTGTAAAATGTTTATCGCGCCGCGTGCGGAGGAAGAACGAGACGAAGGAAGTGGCGGTGGCACGATCGAGCCGTTGTAACAACGGGACACGGAATGCAAATTGCTCGAGCGATACAGTCTAGACACCTGTGTGCGCCTGTGTGCATGCGCCTATGTACATATACATATATATATATATATTCGTGTGTGTACTTACTTTTCCTTCTCGCTGGCTTCCGGCAGTAAAAATTTGACGGCGACGAGACGCTTCCCGACGCTGGTCGTCGTCCCGTACTCCGGGATCCCTTCAGCCTCCGCCACGTACACCTTCGCAAAGCATAATTTGTTCACATTATACCGGAATCGTTTTATACGCAGTCCACCGGAATGAAGAAAAATTCGTTCGCGGAACGGTTCCGAACAACGCCTTTGGCCCGTTGCCGCGTTTATTACGGTATAAAAGTCGAGTCGCTCGTTATGCTCGTAAATTCGTCTAACGAGAATAGATGATCCCTGAATTCGATTACTCGTTGCTCGTGATATTTATTGCGCAACTTTTGGCCAGGCCGTTTTGCAGGCGCAGCGGGCAGTCGGACCGGAAGCCCAGGGTGCCATTATTACTCGCGAGGAAATTGACCTGCGTTCGTTGGTCTTCTGAGATTCGTATTTTCTGTGCGACGCGAAGCCGTTTGAATGGTGAGGTGTCAGGAAATTGGGTGATTTTGTACTTTGAACTCGGAAGCTCTGCCTTATTGTTAGAACAATTGATAATCTCATATCCAAAGTTATCATGCCCTAGTTATAATATAGTTATTAATCAAACTAGTCACAAGGAAAACAGATCTATATTTCAAACCCATACGTTCCCCGTGTGTTGTCGCATCAAAATAACAAAATTTAACCCCTCCCCGTACTTTAGCGAGTCAGACTCGCGATGAAGATTTTTGCCCAGACATGAATATCGCGAGTCAGACTCGCGAACAGTTACTTGGGCCAAACATAAACATCGCGAGTCAGACTCGTGAACAGATACTAGGGCCAAACATAAATATCGCGAGTCTGAGTCGCGAACACATACTTGGGCGACACATACATTTCGGATCGTATTGCGACTGTTTACAAACATCAGTCTGGTCTGTTTAGCGCGCGTTGATGCGGACCGCTCGGGCCCGAGTTTCGTCGAGCTAAATGACACGGGAAGGGGTTAATTTAATTTAATTTAATTTAATCTCATTTAATTTAGCAATACAGTGTGGAAATAGAAACGAGGCACAAATTTATCGATCTAATTCCTAACTGATACAATAATTTCTGTACAATTGATATAGTGATGCATTACATAATCGATAATTTTTGAATGATAACCCTGTTTCAAACAAAATGATAATTATAGTAATAATGCTAATAATGTATAACGCATAAGGCGTATCCTAATATTTTAAAAGTATGATTGGCAAACGTCTTATTTCAATTAAAAATTTACTAAAACAATTTCTTGAAGGAATCGAGTGCAAAGCGTAACATCTCACCCACTAATCACGACACATTGTACCACATCACAAATCACATTATAAGAGTTAACGGGTAAAGTGAAAGCGAGCGTAACTATTGTGTAATGATTTTTTAGGAACGAGCGAGCTTTCGCAGTTCAGTGATTGCCGCATCAACAGGGTACGAAATCGGGCATGATGAAGAGGGTTGCTGCGTTCACTTGCTTGACCGCTGCTTACTCGAGACTGCAATTGCATCGTAGATTGAAGCGGAAGTCGCGATCCCATGCAACCGGGGATGCAGCTCCCGGGCTGACGTGGCCGAATCGGGGGCAAGTCGTCTCTCGGCCAATCATTAACGACGTGCCGGCGCGGCGCCCCGTACAGGAAACAAAAGGGATTTATTAGCCGCTCTAACGCGCGCTAAACTGATTATCCTCGACGAGGTAGACGAGGCGCTATTGTGACGGGAAGAATAACAGAGCAGACACTTCGTTAATCGACGTATTGTTGCCGCGAACCCGGTGGCGAGTTGCCCGCGTATGGCCAACAAACGGATTGATTTCTCTGTCGCCGTTTAACAACCGGGAAGGTGAGCCCGGCGGGTTACGTTTGCGAGTCGAATCGGCGCCGCCGGTTGATGTCTCTCTATCTCGTTTGCGATCGGGGACAGGACCCCGGCAGTTCGTTGTAACGTCGGTTGTGTGTAATTCAACTCTCTGTGGCTCGATGACATTACAGTACCCGATGCACTGCGTCACCGTGGTAAAGTGACACTTCAGGAGCCGGGAGTGTATTATGATAATATTGCGGAAATTGTGCGAAGCGAATGCTTTGACGTCGCGGAACCGTGATGATGCGGTTTGGAAGTTGCTGCGGACGGTAGTGCTCGATTTTGAATGAAACATGGTACAACAGTTCGAAGAAACTCCATTGTCGGCCATGCAATTTGGATTACGTTAATGCTAGTATTATCCCGACCAACATTTGCGGGAAGAATTTATTTCTCTTTTAACCTCTTCAGGGATGATTTTTTATAGCGGGGAACAATCTATTTTTAATTGTTTCTTTTTTTATTTATCATTCATCTTATTTCATTCGATGAAATTTTTGTTAGTATTGCTGAGAGACTTTGTAGCGAATCAACTGATTCTTATTTTCTTTGCACTTAGAATAATCAAAATTTTAAGAAAACTAAACGTACGCGGCCAAGGGCGCGATGACGTTAAATTAATATTAATTAATCAATTAATTAATTCGAGTTCATTCGAATAAATCGCACGTCGCTGGATTGAAAAGTGTAAAAAACAAAGAGCTGCACTTTTGTCGTCCTTTGAGTTCATTCGAATAAGAAGAAAATATAAAATTTAAACAGATTCTGAGATTATTGAACTAGAATATGCTATATTAAATGCTAGATTAAATGAATTTAGATTGAATAGCTTAATGTTGCTCTTCAAAGAACTGGACAATCCTTTCGTACGCTCCTGATATATTTTTACGCGGAGGTTATTTAAATTGCACACAACCGGTACTTCAGCCCGTGAAATAATTCTCCGCGGGTGCGTCGACAACAATTTAAATCGGCCCTGCAAGGTTCAAGCCGCAAAGATCGTAGGATATGAAACCAATGGGAATAATCATAATCACCGGCTCGCGCGATGCAAGGTGTACCACCGAAGGGTGAATTATTGGTAAAGAATTTGTTACGAAAGTGGCCGTGACGAGTCCCGAGTGCCGAGCGTACCGCGGGCGTGTCTAATTTAAAATAGATACGTGTTGAACTCTAATAACAATGTCGTTACCGTTCCGAAAGCCCCTTCGGCAAGTTTTGAGAGCATGCGGAGGCGATGCCGTGGGAAGAGCGGGACGCTCGTCTGCTCCAGACGTCTCTTCAGGGCCGAAAGTACCTCCTGTTGAGTCGGTGACTGGAACAGAAAAGAACAATGCATCGCTCGTGGTATCGGCCGGTAATCAACGATCTATGATCACGCTAACCGCGGCATGAGCGTGTAGGGGTATATCGGGGGTTGGCGTGGCCCGGTCGTCGGATGAATTATTCTGTTGATCTCCGGACCCGTAAATCCTCGGTGATCTATTACGCCGGCCCGGCAGACTTACAATAATTTAAGTGTCGAAATTGCCGCTATAAATTTCGGCCGATCTCTCCTTGCGGAAAGTCTGCGTGATCGGCGACGAATATACTCGTCCACAGCCTACGCGAGGTTCGAATTGGTAGAAGGATAAATCACACAATACTTTGCAATCTTTTGTCGATGTTTATTCTATGGAGACGTGTTTTGTAGAAATTTAAAGATAGCGTTGTGAGAAGATATTTCGACGAGGATTGATGTTTATCAATTATCTGTATTAACTCTTCTAGTGCCGGACGACGATATATCGTTGCGCGTGGAATAGTGTCTTACCATTCGCATTGCGAGAGAACTCAATGTACAAAGTTATCTTCGCATAGGCAGCCATTTTTCGCCTGGCACTGAAAGGGTTAAAATGCAATATCTGCGTCTAGCGCACGAATGAAGTTTTTTGACTAGATTTAGAGATAAATATTTATTGTACTGTATTTCAGAAAATTAAACTATAACATAGAAAGTGTAGTAAAGTATTGTTATATAATAATGTTTTCTATAGCTCAATAACTGCTGTAAAATGTGTACAATAACAAAACGGATCTTAAGTATTTATCAGAAAAATGCATAGCTAGAATTTAATCTAATTCTTTGATTAATGCTTTGATTTTCTTTTGCATAACGATCTATAATCTAACAATAACGTTACCCGCGACATACCACACGTGTCGAGGGGTTAAAGACGCCAATATTTGTTTCTAGTGATTTCGATCCACGTTTTTGTCGTTCGTGGAACGATCCCCGATTGTTCTATAACGTTCGTTGTAACCGGACACGGCGGCACAAAAATGGAGACCGTGATCGCGACGAGGGGCCACCGAAAGGACCAATCGTACGTGACGGGTATAACTTTCGACGTCGGCCCATTGTAAAGCTACATCGATAGCCCCGTCGCGTCCTCGGGAGCACACCCGTTTTCGGTCTAATGACGGATCACGCGGGGACAATGATTGGCGTAGCTAGGATGCGTCAAGGCCAGGCCCCGACGCGGCCGCCCGAAATGTTTTGACTGTTTCGAGTGGTGCTGTCGGGTGTCAATCACTCGCAGACGTCCCGACGCAGACGACCACTTTCGGAGCATTGTGCTCGAATCAATCTAGTTGCGCGCCGCGGGTATCGCGTGACCGATTCAGGGTATACCCGTTTCGTTGGTTACGTAGCTGCTTTCTTGCGGAGAGACGATATCGTTCGCAAGATTCCCTCTCAGGCTGCATACTAATTGAACGTCACACGGTGACCAAATTGTTTTCGTCAGATCGGAGTTACCGCGTCACAACTGTTTTCAAATCAGTACGAAATTTGTTCATGCTTCATTTTTTCGATTTTTCTTTAGAACTCGCAAAGTATTATTGAAATTATAGCTAATAAAGGTTAATACTTTTTACTTAGTATTCGATATTCTTCCATATTTTTATGTGAAAATATAGCATTTCATTTAATAAAAAAGTGGCGGCTGAAAATGGTCACTTTGAAAAATAAACAAAATAAATGCACTGTATACTATGCTCCTTAAAACAAAGTCTGTTGCCCAATGCATCTTTTGAAAATTGCAGAAGAAGCACTTAAATATACAGGACCAACCTGTATATCATGTCGAGTAAGAATATCAAAATTGATCTTCAAAAAATAGAAGAATTTGAGTGGATGTGATTATAATTGCTATGAAACTGATAAAAATATACAGTATAGGAACCGAGAATTGTGTGAATTTTTCGAACAACCCAACAGAGATTACTATATAATACCGATTCGCATTGCAGTCTGCCTTGTATTTCTGTTCTAGCATTTATGAGTACCGTTTGTTCAGCGATTCATGTATTACAATTTAACATAGTGTATTAACATTCAAATATGACATTGGTGCGATAAATTATGTATTACAATTATCTGATAGAATACATCCATACAAATGCATTGGGCGTTAGATGATTTTTATCAGTAACATCAGACCGCTGCAACATGCATTTAATCAAACTGTTCGCATAACAGCCGACAATATTAATCGACAAACCCATTTCGAAGTGACCGTAACAACTAAATTTACTGCTAACTATATTGTCATAAACATTGCGTAGATACCTAACAGATGCACTTTTCTGCAATCACCAGCCACCTGCGTTTCTGTTCAATGCTTTCGATATCAGTCACGTTCAGATATTTATCACGTCGTCTCTCCTTCGCATTCGGTAACATAAATTTCCGGTGATTCATGAACACCGTAGCCGCACACTTTCGCAGCATTGTGCCAGAGTCAATCTGGTTGCATACCGCGGAAATCGTGCAACCGTTTCGAAACCTCTTCATCCGGGAGAGTATGTAAGAGCCTCCTCGGCGAGAGGTGATCGAGCCGCTGCAGCGGCAACTATCGATCCTGGATTTCTGAAGAAGTAGAAGCCAGTCATTTTCGAATATTAGGCTTAGAGGAAGCAATTCGACGACGCTCTGAATAGCTCTCCTTGCCGGTTTGGAGAAGCTGCAAGAGTGAAAGTACGGTTACTTAGGAGATCGATGTTCTAGACACCAAGTTATTCAGTTTAGAACCGAGCAACTAGCCGAAGACGTTTCATTCCAGGATTCCCCTTTATACAGGTTCGTCCTCAATTCCTTCTACTCTACACTCGATGAACGGAAACTCTTTTCAAATAGAAAAACCGCTACAATGAATTCACTCGAAAAGTTTCTTAAGTAATATTGATAGAAAGTCATTAATAATAGAAAAACCTATTTTGTCGAAGATTTGAAGACGATATTTTATTTGTTGATTACAATAAGAGGTTTGAAGAAATAGGCAGTAGATCTAGATTAGTAGAATAAAATCAGTAGGAATTTAAGTTTGAGATTATCTTTCAAATATTTGATAACGTATTATTTCGTTGCTGAACTTGATATGTGAAATTAAATAGACATTTATGGTAACATGGTGTATATATAGCGTATATTTCAGTTGATTTCAAGTAAATAATACAATTTGAAAAAGGTGGAGATTATATTCATTAGACCTTTTCTTATGACTAGACTGCGGATTTTATATATTTATGTCAAAAATGTGTAGACATAATTTAAAACAGTAAAAATATTAAAAGAAACTAAGAATATTGAAATATCAATTTGAACATATTAAAATAAATAAAGACAGAAAAATACTTGTATTCGGCTGCTATACATGTCTTTCAACTTAGCTAAACAATTTTGATTTCGCACAAAGATCCGTAGCTAAAATACCAAGCAATAAAAGCGTTGACACTTTTTATAAATACCCATCAATTCTTCTCAATTGATTCAAATTATTAAAATAGAAAATATTTGGAAAATTTATACAAAATTCCACTGAAGAGCATCTACATTTATTAATCAGAAAAATGATTTTTGCCGCTTCCAAACGACCATGAAACGCGATAATTTCCACGTGAAATGTCCAGAGGTAATCCAGGAGGTGTCGAATAAATCCCGCGATATCGGTAGAAAATCGGCGCGCGTTCGGTTTAATCGATGGCTCGACCTTTTGAGTGGAAAAGTGAAAGATTCAGGCTCGAATTTTCGCGCAGATTGGTGGGAATTTCCTGACCGACACGGAAGTCGCTGATTTAAAACTCAATGGGGCCCGGTTGTACGCTTGGAAAATGCGCGCGGTCGCCGGTATTCTCGGCAAAAAATACGTCGCCGCGCGCGGTCCCTGCGTGCGAGCCGCGAAGAAAATAAATCACCGGGCCGCTACAAATTTGGCGCGACGTATTTTTATTCCGGCCCGATCGTGGGGCGCGGCGCGCGCGATTCGGTCGCGGGTTGCCGAATCAACCGGCCCGCGCGTAATATTCCTGCGATGTCGGCACGCGAGTCGACCGAGAGGGTGTAACAGAGGGGCGCGCGGGGGATGAAACGGGAACAACGGACCGCGGGGGCACGGCCGGTCGGGGGGGGGGGGGGGGGGGGGGGGGGGGGGGGGGGCGTTGGGAGGCAGAGCGGGTGGATAGGATTGCAAACGTGATTACACGATGCGCTTTCTCTCCGCAATTAACAGAGCGAACTGGCCCGGAAGGCACCGGACCGCGTAATGATGATACATTCCACGAGGGTTACTCCGAGGGTATCCGCGAAAGGGTTCGACGCATCCCGTTGACGGCAGTTCGTTTATATATCGGCGAATCGATCAATCGAATGATTCTGCAGATTGTGCGGAAGCGGTGCCGAATACGCGATACTTTATTTACTCGCCAGCCGGTAACTTTTCGCGGTGTACTCATTATTGTTTGGGGTGGAGTTTGTGTACGCTGGTCATCATTATTTTGATACGCGAATCCGGCAGTGCGGGACCCTAATTATACACAACCTGCGATTCTGTGTACAGAGATTTTTCTAGACCAATTCCTTCGCGCGAATTATCTAATTTTCCGCCGTTTTCTGTTTACACTTTATAACGCGAAGTTACAGGCGAGACGTGACTGAAATTAACACTTTGCACTCGAATGGTAACTCTCAGGTATGACTAAAAATTGTTATATTATTTTTCAAAGTCATTTTTGGATTATTCAGCTGGTTTGTAACTGTTGAGTTTACATAGAATAATTTAAGGACACAGTAATTGCTAACGCACAGTAACTGATTCTACTATCACCCTTGTATACCATCTAAACTATATTTAAAAAAAATACCTCAATATTGACGTTAAAATAGCTTCCAGTGCAAAGTGCGAACCATTGTCGGCGATAAATTCTGCTTTTATTATTTATTTAATTGTACTGTATTTTATTTATTCAACTGTATTGTATTGTATTCATTAAATTGTATTCTGTTTCGAAGAAATTCGAAATATTGTTACTGCTCTCTAAAAATAATTGCGCCAAATTTCCTGCTTCACCTGGCTTCTATATTTCTGTTTTAATTCTATATCGTTTATTCTACTTGCAATTTTTAACTCATTCAACGGCTTAAGCGGCTAAAACAGCATGTTAGTCAAAACGTACTTGTTGAACAATAAATTCAGACTGTTACCAATTAAGGTGAATTTGTTAGACATAACACAACGGTTAATGGAATTCTGAGCGTACTTTAGGAGAGACTGAAACACAAATAAAACACTTCCCGTGGTCCGGTTAACGTAAACTCGCTGATTCCTACGGAACAATAACCGCGAGGCTTGCATATCCTGCTCACGAAACGTGCAATAAACCACGTTAAAATAAAATTTCTCAGTCGATGTTTGCGATACGCTGTTATCTATCAAATTACGAGAACTTCGTGCGAACTTATATCTTATTATTTTTGATATATTATATATGAACTTATATTTATAAAACTTACAGTTTTAGGAATGTGAGGAAACTTAAATTAAAAAAAATTGTGATTGCTTTGTGAACGAGCTCTATAGATTAAAAATCAAATGAAGTTCTATGTTAACTTTCATTTAAAATTTCTAAGTACATGATGTTAAGTAATGCAGTCTGAAGCATAACTACCTGCGCCGTGCAAGGTATCGGTATAGTGATATCCGCACAGATCAGTCTCGACATAGTACTGGCCAATTCGAGCGGGGCTGGCTATCGATCCGGCGCTCTTCTATTGACCTTTAGTTGTGATCTGGTAATTTTTTATGCGAAAGAGAGCCCCTGGGAACGTCTCGCGCGTTTGACGTCGACCATGCGTACCTCTTCCGCTTTTCTCCTCCCCAACCTTTTTGCCCATCCCCATAGGAGACCGTGCACAGTACTACGGTATTCTTGATACAAGGTAGAGGTCTGTTTATTTTACCATAGAAACGCTACCACCTTTCGAAAAATATTGAATCCGGAAAACGTTCCGAGTTTGCGCAACGCTCGGTCTCCATTTTTCTATAGCTCACAGCTAGAATCGTATCCTTTTCATTACTTATCGTGCTGGTTGCTATGCCGGTTTGATACGAGAGACACGGTATTTTTATCCAGATTTACTTTTCTATTTAAAAACAATGTTTGGAGTTTCTGCTAGAACTTTCAGTCTACTGAAGAATTTAAGAACATAGTTTTTAAGATATATCCTATCCTTCCAGTTTCAATTTTATTATGGGAACTGCCCTGATTTTATGGAATACTTTGGGATAATATATCAACAGACAACGTTCGTAGATCTGCAAATGAACTACAATTTTCAGTACGTACTTCTTTAATCGAATTTAGTTAGACCGTTTTATAGAAATTGAGTTTTAGGAAAATTGTTAAGTTTAGTAAGCTACAATTTGTAATATGTTTAGGTTCAATTTATTAGTTATAGAAGCTACTTAGAAGCAAATGAAGCTATTATATTAGTCAGTCCCGATACCACTTCCGGAAAATAGGGATATTATGATCGTAAAAGTAAAGGAACAAAAGATGGACGTTCACGTTCAGAATAGGGAACAAAGGTACTTGATTTGAAGACAATGAGGACATCTAATGCGTTTTCTGTCGTCGTTTGTTCATTGAATCGACAGAAGGATAGGCTAAGCGTTTAAAATTCTGAGATTGCACTCGCGTGCACGTGCTGATGACGACCGCGGGAACAAAGACGTTTATTTTACTATTATCATCCCGTACTATGTGCAAGAATTTTTCTCGTAGCAATAAATATAAAATTCTGTTTATACTGTTTATACCTATAGCAAAATTTTCAGTCATTATCTCGAAAGCTAAAATCGAGACACGTGTACGGAAGAGTTATTCAATATAGTCGAAATATAATTAACATAATTTGAAACTGGTCTATGTCTACTACGTCTCGATGGGTTTTTGTTGAAAGGATGGTAATAAATTTATTACCGGAAAAAAGAATAAAGAAGAAGTGATGCAAACGTGGAAGCTTTACACAACTTCTACGGGGTGTAATTCTATCGCGGGAATCTTAAATCGAGATCAAATTTTCAACGCACTGTACCCATGGGAGATATATCCGGCCTGAACGGTCTGCACTCGTTCCGCCATATTGATTTAAATTATTAATTGCGAAGCTTCTTCCGACGAATGGGGAGAACGTTTAATGGTTACTGCGGAACTACCGATACGTTTTACCAAGGATAGGTCATTATTTATAGATGGCGCGATAACGAGGCTGTATTCCTATACCTTTCTTCTGTTTATTCTATCCCCGGTTATTCGCTTTTTTTTTCTGCTTCTCAACCGTCGCTTTGTCGTCGGCGTATTATCGCATTACCGCAGGCTTCTCGCGAGCGCGTACGCCGAAGCTTCGCGAATTAGACCAGGCGTAGGAAAAGATTGAAACATTTAAAGAGTCGCTTTGACTCGGGGCCGTGAGCGTTTGAAGTATTCAGCGAGCGTGAAAGCTTTGATGAATAATTGCATGTTCGACAGTTTCCACGGTCTTTCGAACGGTTTAAAATTAAATCTCTATTTATTTAAATCGGAAATGGCAATTTCAAGGCATGTCAACACCGGGATTGCGTTGCAATTATTATTTAAAAATCAATCAAAGCTGGAAAATATTACGGCGGAGCTACTGGCGTCCGTCCGCCATTCCGATACTCTCAATGCGCCAGCAACGGCACTGTGCAAGTGATTTTTAACATACGTTTTAACGTTTTTCCGAACATTCGATTCTTATAATCTGTTACTTAGCAAAGTATCGAGACGATACAATGCTAGACGTTGTTGAAATACGTGAACTTTCTGTTGAAGCAGATGAATATATAGGGTATCCCAAAAGTCACTTGCAATCGTGAAATAAGAGATTCCCGAGGTAATTTAAAGTAACTTTCTCTTATAGAAAAATTTTCTCCAAGGCAGCGTTAACGAGTTATTAACGAAAAATTGTGACCAATGAGAGCGGAGCTCGGCCGGCATGAAGTTCCACTCATTAGCTCGGCCGCCTCGCGCCAGCTGATCTCACCACTCATTGGTCAGTATTTTTCATCAATAACTCATAAAAAAAGCCGCGAATTACTTTTGTGTCAAGGAAAAAATTGCTTCAAATGATCTCATAAACCTCTCATTTCCTGATTGCGAATGATTTTTGGAACACTCTATATAATGTATTTTTGGATCTTTCTGCTTTCACTAGCATCGCATTATTCTTGATGGCAGTAGGTAGAAGTAGATTGGGGGGAGTTGATGCACGTTGAAGCGGACTAGAGCAGAATGAAACTGGTTGAAGCAGGTTGGAGTGGACTGTAAGGGGTTTGGAGGCGGTAGGAACGACGTTGAGCAAATTGGAGTAGGTGAGTGCAAGGTCGGGCGAGCTAGAGCGAGCTGGTGTCAACAACAGCTACTTGGGGATAGTAGTAAGACACCTTAGGTACCAGATTGATCTTACGATGGAGAATATCGAATTCCAAGGTTGACATTCTTTATGATATTAACGTTATAACATTACTTTTACCAATTTTGACAATTTATACTTCTTTTCGACGACATTTATATTTCTTTCATTCTTTTTATTCTTCACTTTGGATAGTCTCATTATCTAACCTATAATTTCAGTGAAAATTTAAAACAGTCTATGATCAAATAAAAAATTAGGTGGTATTACTGTGAATAAATGGAAAACTAGATGGCCCATGAAGAAATGAAAATCTAAGTGACCGCGTCAAAATCCTTTAACGGTTAACCTTTCTCTTAGGCACGGCTGGATTTCGCGCAAACAAAATTTTTCATAACTAAATTACCGTTTTTCTTACTATATATATTTTTTCGATATAACTATTTATAGTATTAATTACATATATTCTTTCCTTAGTGTATTGCACATACACACTTTCATTTCAATCGTTTACTTTAACCCTTAAATGCATGAATTAATGAATTTTATTTAAAAATTAGGGTTATAATATTTCAAATGAGTGGAAATCGGGAAAAATATTAAAAAAAATTATAAGTCATATCTTATAGGGTTTTTATTGAAAAATATTAATGATTAATTTTTGGTACACTATGCAAAATAGACATAAAAATTCTTTTTTTTTTCCTGACAAAAGTACTAGCAAATTAATAAATAAGAGCCTTACCTTTAGAAAATATTTTTTGTTTAACGAATACACCAAAATATTTCTAAATAATCCACTTCCAAAAGTGCGTAAATGAACCCGCTATCAAAAATGCGCGCCAATTGGTATAACGTCAGAAAGATACAAATATTGAAGTCAAATGTCATTATTTTAGTTAATTTTTGATAAGTCAATGGACAAAGGAATCACTGCCATTCAGCCAAATGTATCGATATCAAAACTGTTGTCGGGTATCCGCGCAAAAAGTTATTGATTCATTTTTGGGACTCTATGCATTTAAGGGTTAATGATTAATAAAACAATTGAGTAAAGCACGAAACATTCGCGAAAGCCACTATAGTGGCGCGCCGTGCCTAAGAGGTTAATTTACATATTTTCCAAAAATTGGTATAAAATTTAATTGGTGTAAAATACTCTCGTTCATGGATAACACATACGCTATCGTTTACGAGTTAGGCTTTCAGAAACATCACGCAACTTTCCGCAAGTACTTCAAAAGCTATATTTGAAGAGAACGACTGAGAAAAGAGCACAATGTGCTCTCTGCAGCCTCGCCAAAGGGTTCCTCCTGCAGTCCCGGCTGTTTGCAAGGACGTTCGCCGAGGGGCGGGTGTTTAAGCAGCGCGGATATTAAGCTACTCATTAGCGGGCCGGTGTCCGAAGCTCTCGCGGCAGAGTAAACATCGCGCACGTACCTTTTTGTCCTCCGTCTTGTTGGCCCGCGACGATGTCTTGGAGAAGAGGCCGTCCTCGGCGGCGGTGGAAACGGCCGGGCCTCGTCCTGTGCCGTCCTGGTTGAGCAGGGGCACCGTGCCGAGTTCCGGTACCGCATAATCGTACGATGTGTCAACTGCACCGTTCGCGTACACCGCTGTGGATGATATAGCAAAGGAGGAACGGGCGCAGAACAGAGGGGGGTGTCAGAGGGTGGG